>NW_028187731.1:0-97000 GCF_964204655.1 Triturus cristatus
TTGATAATGGAAGCCGAAGGCTGAGGACGCTTTCTTTTTTTTTTTGGTCTCGGCATCGCAGAGAAATGGTCTACGGCATCACTCCCTCTGCTGGTCATTCAGTATAATCTGCAGATGGAAAAGTCCACTGTTAGTCCATTAACAGAACTTGAATATCTCCAAACTAATGCAACACAATAAACAGATTTTTATAATGTGCTAATAATGAGTACTGTGGCGTCTGTAACTCTGCGAAAATCCACAGCTCACTACAAAGTCAAATCTGACTTTTATTTCCAACCTAGCATACTTCTCTCGATCAAAAGCCAAACTTTGCTACTACTCTCTACACCATTCCAGCACCTATATTAGGACATAAATAAAAAGATCTCAGTGCTAGCCCTGTGACATGGTATCTTTCTCACTGAGAATTTTTAGGTTATGGTACAGCAGTAACTATTAAGTGATCTGATAAGGTTTTGAAAGAAGGCTTATGCTACAGCTAGAGGTAATAATAAAAACTACGAATAACAGATTCTAACATCTTCATTCTTGTGCAACCCTATCAGTTAACCTATAGAGATCTCGAGAATATTATGATCACCCAAACCTTCAAACAAATGCATAAGTCAACTAATGCCTGAGTTTATTCATGTTACCATCTTTGTCTTCACCTGCACATCCTGTCTAGCCTGCTACCCATTTCAATTCCATGAAAAAGGCATCCTATTGCTTGCTCTCATGTCAGATGACACCATGCTGTAGCTTTATGATGTCAGAGCACCTCATGACAAATCGCCCTGGGTGACCATAACACAGGACAATGAGACTTCAGCAAGTCTGCTCTGGTTAACTATCGGTTATTATGACTGCAACGGAAGTAGGAAGTGTAATGGGAAAGTACTCTGCACCATTGAAAGTACTGGGCTCCCCTTTTGAAAGTGGGCTGGAGTGACCAGAACACAGAGTATCTGAAAGAGCACTCCATGTTGAGTATCAGAGCGCCACATACAGAGTGCAGGGAGGCAGGATAAATAAGCTTCCCCCATTTGAAAGCAAGTCAATCGCTCTAACAGAAGACAACTCATTGCAGCCTCAAAGGTGCCAAGAGCCGTCAGATGCTATGAACTCCTTCTAATGACAAGCAAAGCAATTAAATGAGAGTTTCACGTACCATGTAAATTGATAATGGAAGCCGAAGGCTGAGGACGCTTTCTTTTTTTTTTTGGTCTCGGCATCGCAGAGAAATGGTCTACGGCATCACTCCCTCTGCTGGTCATTCAGTATAATCTGCAGATGGAAAAGTCCACTGTTAGTCCATTAACAGAACTTGAATATCTCCAAACTAATGCAACACAATAAACAGATTTTTATAATGTGCTAATAATGAGTACTGTGGCGTCTGTAACTCTGCGAAAATCCACAGCTCACTACAAAGTCAAATCTGACTTTTATTTCCAACCTAGCATACTTCTCTCGATCAAAAGCCAAACTTTGCTACTACTCTCTACACCATTCCAGCACCTATATTAGGACATAAATAAAAAGATCTCAGTGCTAGCCCTGTGACATGGTATCTTTCTCACTGAGAATTTTTAGGTTATGGTACAGCAGTAACTATTAAGTGATCTGATAAGGTTTTGAAAGAAGGCTTATGCTACAGCTAGAGGTAATAATAAAAACTACGAATAACAGATTCTAACATCTTCATTCTTGTGCAACCCTATCAGTTAACCTATAGAGATCTCGAGAATATTATGATCACCCAAACCTTCAAACAAATGCATAAGTCAACTAATGCCTGAGTTTATTCATGTTACCATCTTTGTCTTCACCTGCACATCCTGTCTAGCCTGCTACCCATTTCAATTCCATGAAAAAGGCATCCTATTGCTTGCTCTCATGTCAGATGACACCATGCTGTAGCTTTATGATGTCAGAGCACCTCATGACAAATCGCCCTGGGTGACCATAACACAGGACAATGAGACTTCAGCAAGTCTGCTCTGGTTAACTATCGGTTATTATGACTGCAACGGAAGTAGGAAGTGTAATGGGAAAGTACTCTGCACCATTGAAAGTACTGGGCTCCCCTTTTGAAAGTGGGCTGGAGTGACCAGAACACAGAGTATCTGAAAGAGCACTCCATGTTGAGTATCAGAGCGCCACATACAGAGTGCAGGGAGGCAGGATAAATAAGCTTCCCCCATTTGAAAGCAAGTCAATCGCTCTAACAGAAGACAACTCATTGCAGCCTCAAAGGTGCCAAGAGCCGTCAGATGCTATGAACTCCTTCTAATGACAAGCAAAGCAATTAAATGAGAGTTTCACGTACCATGTAAATTGATAATGGAAGCCGAAGGCTGAGGACGCTTTCTTTTTTTTTTTGGTCTCGGCATCGCAGAGAAATGGTCTACGGCATCACTCCCTCTGCTGGTCATTCAGTATAATCTGCAGATGGAAAAGTCCACTGTTAGTCCATTAACAGAACTTGAATATCTCCAAACTAATGCAACACAATAAACAGATTTTTATAATGTGCTAATAATGAGTACTATGGCGTCTGTAACTCTGCGAAAATCCACAGCTCACTACAAACTCAAATCTGACTTTTATTTCCAACCTAGCATACTTCTCTCAATCAAAAGCCAAACTTTGCTACTACTCTCTACACCATTCCAGCACCTATATTAGGACATAAATAAAAAGATCTCAGTGCTAGCCCTGTGACATGGTATCTTTCTCACTGAGAATTTTTAGGTTATGGTACAGCAGTAACTATTAAGTGATCTGATAAGGTTTTGAAAGAAGGCTTATGCTACAGCTAGAGGTAATAATAAAAACTACGAATAACAGATTCTAACATCTTCATTCTTGTGCAACCCTATCAGTTAACCTATAGAGATCTCGAGAATATTATGATCACCCAAACCTTCAAACAAATGCATAAGTCAACTAATGCCTGAGTTTATTCATGTTACCATCTTTGTCTTCACCTGCACATCCTGTCTAGCCTGCTACCCATTTCAATTCCATGAAAAAGGCATCCTATTGCTTGCTCTCATGTCAGATGACACCATGCTGTAGCTTTATGATGTCAGAGCACCTCATGACAAATCGCCCTGGGTGACCATAACACAGGACAATGAGACTTCAGCAAGTCTGCTCTGGTTAACTATCGGTTATTATGACTGCAACGGAAGTAGGAAGTGTAATGGGAAAGTACTCTGCACCATTGAAAGTACTGGGCTCCCCTTTTGAAAGTGGGCTGGAGTGACCAGAACACAGAGTATCTGAAAGAGCACTCCATGTTGAGTATCAGAGCGCCACATACAGAGTGCAGGGAGGCAGGATAAATAAGCTTCCCCCATTTGAAAGTAAGTCAATCGCTCTAACAGAAGACAACTCATTGCAGCCTCAAAGGTGCCAAGAGCCGTCAGATGCTATGAACTCCTTCTAATGACAAGCAAAGCGATTAAATGAGAGTTTCACCTACCATGTAAATTGATAATGGAAGCCGAAGGCTGAGGACGCTTTCTTTTTTTTTTTTTTGTCTCAGCATCGCAGAGAAATGGTCTACGGCATCACTCCCTCTGCTGGTCATTCAGTATAATCTGCAGATGGAAAAGTCCACTGTTAGTCCATTAACAGAACTTGAATATCTCCAAACTAATGCAACACAAACAGATTTTTATAATGTGCTAATAATGAGTACTATGGCGTCTGTAACTCTGCGAAAATCCACAGCTCACTACAAACTCAAATCTGACTTTTATTTCCAACCTAGCATACTTCTCTCAATCAAAAGCCAAACTTTGCTACTACTCTCTACACCATTCCAGCACCTATATTAGGACATAAATAAAAAGATCTCAGTGCTAGCCCTGTGACATGGTATCTTTCTCACTGAGAATTTTTAGGTTATGGTACAGCAGTAACTATTAAGTGATCTGATAAGGTTTTGAAAGAAGGCTTATGCTACAGCTAGAGGTAATAATAAAAACTACGAATAACAGATTCTAACATCTTCATTCTTGTGCAACCCTATCAGTTAACCTATAGAGATCTCGAGAATATTATGATCACCCAAACCTTCAAACAAATGCATAAGTCAACTAATGCCTGAGTTTATTCATGTTACCATCTTTGTCTTCACCTGCACATCCTGTCTAGCCTGCTACCCATTTCAATTCCATGAAAAAGGCATCCTATTGCTTGCTCTCATGTCAGATGACACCATGCTGTAGCTTTATGATGTCAGAGCACCTCATGACAAATCGCCCTGGGTGACCATAACACAGGACAATGAGACTTCAGCAAGTCTGCTCTGGTTAACTATCGGTTATTATGACTGCAACGGAAGTAGGAAGTGTAATGGGAAAGTACTCTGCACCATTGAAAGTACTGGGCTCCCCTTTTGAAAGTGGGCTGGAGTGACCAGAACACAGAGTATCTGAAAGAGCACGCCATGTTGAGTATCAGAGCGCCACATACAGAGTGCAGGGAGGCAGGATAAATAAGCTTCCCCCATTTGAAAGTAAGTCAATCGCTCTAACAGAAGACAACTCATTGCAGCCTCAAAGGTGCCAAGAGCCGTCAGATGCTATGAACTCCTTCTAATGACAAGCAAAGCAATTAAATGAGAGTTTCACGTACCATGTAAATTGATAATGGAAGCCGAAGGCTGAGGACGCTTTCTTTTTTTTTTTGGTCTCGGCATCGCAGAGAAATGGTCTACGGCATCACTCCCTCTGCTGGTCATTCAGTATAATCTGCAGATGGAAAAGTCCACTGTTAGTCCATTAACAGAACTTGAATATCTCCAAACTAATGCAACACAATAAACAGATTTTTATAATGTGCTAATAATGAGTACTATGGCGTCTGTAACTCTGCGAAAATCCACAGCTCACTACAAACTCAAATCTGACTTTTATTTCCAACCTAGCATACTTCTCTCGATCAAAAGCCAAACTTTGCTACTACTCTCTACACCATTCCAGCACCTATATTAGGACATAAATAAAAAGATCTCAGTGCTAGCCCTGTGACATGGTATCTTTCTCACTGAGAATTTTTAGGTTATGGTACAGCAGTAACTATTAAGTGATCTGATAAGGTTTTGAAAGAAGGCTTATGCTACAGCTAGAGGTAATAATAAAAACTACGAATAACAGATTCTAACATCTTCATTCTTGTGCAACCCTATCAGTTAACCTATAGAGATCTCGAGAATATTATGATCACCCAAACCTTCAAACAAATGCATAAGTCAACTAATGCCTGAGTTTATTCATGTTACCATCTTTGTCTTCACCTGCACATCCTGTCTAGCCTGCTACCCATTTCAATTCCATGAAAAAGGCATCCTATTGCTTGCTCTCATGTCAGATGACACCATGCTGTAGCTTTATGATGTCAGAGCACCTCATGACAAATCGCCCTGGGTGACCATAACACAGGACAATGAGACTTCAGCAAGTCTGCTCTGGTTAACTATCGGTTATTATGACTGCAACGGAAGTAGGAAGTGTAATGGGAAAGTACTCTGCACCATTGAAAGTACTGGGCTCCCCTTTTGAAAGTGGGCTGGAGTGACCAGAACACAGAGTATCTGAAAGAGCACTCCATGTTGAGTATCAGAGCGCCACATACAGAGTGCAGGGAGGCAGGATAAATAAGCTTCCCCCATTTGAAAGGAAGTCAATCGCTCTAACAGAAGACAACTCATTGCAGCCTCAAAGGTGCCAAGAGCCGTCAGATGCTATGAACTCCTTCTAATTACAAGCAAAAGCGATTAAATGAGAGTTTCACCTACCATGTAAATTGATAATGGAAGCCGAAGGCTGAGGACGCTTTCTTTTTTTTTTTGGTCTCAGCATCGCAGAGAAATGGTCTACGGCATCACTCCCTCTGCTGGTCATTCAGTATAATCTGCAGATGGAAAAGTCCACTGTTAGTCCATTAACAGAACTTGAATATCTCCAAACTAATGCAACACAATAAACAGATTTTTATAATGTGCTAATAATGAGTACTATGGCGTCTGTAACTCTGCGAAAATCCACAGCTCACTACAAACTCAAATCTGACTTTTATTTCCAACCTAGCATACTTCTCTCAATCAAAAGCCAAACTTTGCTACTACTCTCTACACCATTCCAGCACCTATATTAGGACATAAATAAAAAGATCTCAGTGCTAGCCCTGTGACATGGTATCTTTCTCACTGAGAATTTTTAGGTTATGGTACAGCAGTAACTATTAAGTGATCTGATAAGGTTTTGAAAGAAGGCTTATGCTACAGCTAGAGGTAATAATAAAAACTACGAATAACAGATTCTAACATCTTCATTCTTGTGCAACCCTATCAGTTAACCTATAGAGATCTCGAGAATATTATGATCACCCAAACCTTCAAACAAATGCATAAGTCAACTAATGCCTGAGTTTATTCATGTTACCATCTTTGTCTTCACCTGCACATCCTGTCTAGCCTGCTACCCATTTCAATTCCATGAAAAAGGCATCCTATTGCTTGCTCTCATGTCAGATGACACCATGCTGTAGCTTTATGATGTCAGAGCACCTCATGACAAATCGCCCTGGGTGACCATAACACAGGACAATGAGACTTCAGCAAGTCTGCTCTGGTTAACTATCGGTTATTATGACTGCAACGGAAGTAGGAAGTGTAATGGGAAAGTACTCTGCACCATTGAAAGTACTGGGCTCCCCTTTTGAAAGTGGGCTGGAGTGACCAGAACACAGAGTATCTGAAAGAGCACTCCATGTTGAGTATCAGAGCGCCACATACAGAGTGCAGGGAGGCAGGATAAATAAGCTTCCCCCATTTGAAAGCAAGTCAATCGCTCTAACAGAAGACAACTCATTGCAGCCTCAAAGGTGCCAAGAGCCGTCAGATGCTATGAACTCCTTCTAATGACAAGCAAAGCAATTAAATGAGAGTTTCACGTACCATGTAAATTGATAATGGAAGCCGAAGGCTGAGGACGCTTTCTTTTTTTTTTTGGTCTCGGCATCGCAGAGAAATGGTCTACGGCATCACTCCCTCTGCTGGTCATTCAGTATAATCTGCAGATGGAAAAGTCCACTGTTAGTCCATTAACAGAACTTGAATATCTCCAAACTAATGCAACACAATAAACAGATTTTTATAATGTGCTAATAATGAGTACTATGGCGTCTGTAACTCTGCGAAAATCCACAGCTCACTACAAACTCAAATCTGACTTTTATTTCCAACCTAGCATACTTCTCTCAATCAAAAGCCAAACTTTGCTACTACTCTCTACACCATTCCAGCACCTATATTAGGACATAAATAAAAAGATCTCAGTGCTAGCCCTGTGACATGGTATCTTTCTCACTGAGAATTTTTAGGTTATGGTACAGCAGTAACTATTAAGTGATCTGATAAGGTTTTGAAAGAAGGCTTATGCTACAGCTAGAGGTAATAATAAAAACTACGAATAACAGATTCTAACATCTTCATTCTTGTGCAACCCTATCAGTTAACCTATAGAGATCTCGAGAATATTATGATCACCCAAACCTTCAAACAAATGCATAAGTCAACTAATGCCTGAGTTTATTCATGTTACCATCTTTGTCTTCACCTGCACATCCTGTCTAGCCTGCTACCCATTTCAATTCCATGAAAAAGGCATCCTATTGCTTGCTCTCATGTCAGATGACACCATGCTGTAGCTTTATGATGTCAGAGCACCTCATGACAAATCGCCCTGGGTGACCATAACACAGGACAATGAGACTTCAGCAAGTCTGCTCTGGTTAACTATCGGTTATTATGACTGCAACGGAAGTAGGAAGTGTAATGGGAAAGTACTCTGCACCATTGAAAGTACTGGGCTCCCCTTTTGAAAGTGGGCTGGAGTGACCAGAACACAGAGTATCTGAAAGAGCACTCCATATTGAGTATCAGAGCGCCACATACAGAGTGCAGGGAGGCAGGATAAATAAGCTTCCCCCATTTGAAAGCAAGTCAATCGCTCTAACAGAAGACAACTCATTGCAGCCTCAAAGGTGCCAAGAGCCGTCAGATGCTATGAACTCCTTCTAATGACAAGCAAAGCAATTAAATGAGAGTTTCACGTACCATGTAAATTGATAATGGAAGCCGAAGGCTGAGGACGCTTTCTTTTTTTTTTTGGTCTCGGCATCGCAGAGAAATGGTCTACGGCATCACTCCCTCTGCTGGTCATTCAGTATAATCTGCAGATGGAAAAGTCCACTGTTAGTCCATTAACAGAACTTGAATATCTCCAAACTAATGCAACACAATAAACAGATTTTTATAATGTGCTAATAATGAGTACTATGGCGTCCAACTCTGCGAAAATCCACAGCTCACTACAAACTCAAATCTCACTTTTATTTCCAACCTAGCATACTTCTCTCAATCAAAAGCCAAACTTTGCTACTACTCTCTACACCATTCCAGCACCTATATTAGGACATAAATAAAAAGATCTCAGTGCTAGCCCTGTGACATGGTATCTTTCTCACTGAGAATTTTTAGGTTATGGTACAGCAGTAACTATTAAGTGATCTGATAAGGTTTTGAAAGAAGGCTTATGCTACAGCTAGAGGTAATAATAAAAACTACGAATAACAGATTCTAACATCTTCATTCTTGTGCAACCCTATCAGTTAACCTATAGAGATCTCGAGAATATTATGATCACCCAAACCTTCAAACAAATGCATAAGTCAACTAATGCCTGAGTTTATTCATGTTACCATCTTTGTCTTCACCTGCACATCCTGTCTAGCCTGCTACCCATTTCAATTCCATGAAAAAGGCATCCTATTGCTTGCTCTCATGTCAGATGACACCATGCTGTAGCTTTATGATGTCAGAGCACCTCATGACAAATCGCCCTGGGTGACCATAACACAGGACAATGAGACTTCAGCAAGTCTGCTCTGGTTAACTATCGGTTATTATGACTGCAACGGAAGTAGGAAGTGTAATGGGAAAGTACTCTGCACCATTGAAAGTACTGGGCTCCCCTTTTGAAAGTGGGCTGGAGTGACCAGAACACAGAGTATCTGAAAGAGCACTCCATGTTGAGTATCAGAGCGCCACATACAGAGTGCAGGGAGGCAGGATAAATAAGCTTCCCCCATTTGAAAGTAAGTCAATCGCTCTAACAGAAGACAACTCATTGCAGCCTCAAAGGTGCCAAGAGCCGTCAGATGCTATGAACTCCTTCTAATGACAAGCAAAGCGATTAAATGAGAGTTTCACCTACCATGTAAATTGATAATGGAAGCCGAAGGCTGAGGACGCTTTCTTTTTTTTTTTGGTCTCAGCATCGCAGAGAAATGGTCTACGGCATCACTCCCTCTGCTGGTCATTCAGTATAATCTGCAGATGGAAAAGTCCACTGTTAGTCCATTAACAGAACTTGAATATCTCCAAACTAATGCAACACAATAAACAGATTTTTATAATGTGCTAATAATGAGTACTATGGCGTCTGTAACTCTGCGAAAATCCACAGCTCACTACAAACTCAAATCTGACTTTTATTTCCAACCTAGCATACTTCTCTCAATCAAAAGCCAAACTTTGCTACTACTCTCTACACCATTCCAGCACCTATATTAGGACATAAATAAAAAGATCTCAGTGCTAGCCCTGTGACATGGTATCTTTCTCACTGAGAATTTTTAGGTTATGGTACAGCAGTAACTATTAAGTGATCTGATAAGGTTTTGAAAGAAGGCTTATGCTACAGCTAGAGGTAATAATAAAAACTACGAATAACAGATTCTAACATCTTCATTCTTGTGCAACCCTATCAGTTAACCTATAGAGATCTCGAGAATATTATGATCACCCAAACCTTCAAACAAATGCATAAGTCAACTAATGCCTGAGTTTATTCATGTTACCATCTTTGTCTTCACCTGCACATCCTGTCTAGCCTGCTACCCATTTCAATTCCATGAAAAAGGCATCCTATTGCTTGCTCTCATGTCAGATGACACCATGCTGTAGCTTTATGATGTCAGAGCACCTCATGACAAATCGCCCTGGGTGACCATAACACAGGACAATGAGACTTCAGCAAGTCTGCTCTGGTTAACTATCGGTTATTATGACTGCAACGGAAGTAGGAAGTGTAATGGGAAAGTACTCTGCACCATTGAAAGTACTGGGCTCCCCTTTTGAAAGTGGGCTGGAGTGACCAGAACACAGAGTATCTGAAAGAGCACTCCATATTGAGTATCAGAGCGCCACATACAGAGTGCAGGGAGGCAGGATAAATAAGCTTCCCCCATTTGAAAGCAAGTCAATCGCTCTAACAGAAGACAACTCATTGCAGCCTCAAAGGTGCCAAGAGCCGTCAGATGCTATGAACTCCTTCTAATGACAAGCAAAGCAATTAAATGAGAGTTTCACGTACCATGTAAATTGATAATGGAAGCCGAAGGCTGAGGACGCTTTCTTTTTTTTTTTGGTCTCGGCATCGCAGAGAAATGGTCTACGGCATCACTCCCTCTGCTGGTCATTCAGTATAATCTGCAGATGGAAAAGTCCACTGTTAGTCCATTAACAGAACTTGAATATCTCCAAACTAATGCAACACAATAAACAGATTTTTATAATGTGCTAATAATGAGTACTATGGCGTCCAACTCTGCGAAAATCCACAGCTCACTACAAACTCAAATCTCACTTTTATTTCCAACCTAGCATACTTCTCTCAATCAAAAGCCAAACTTTGCTACTACTCTCTACACCATTCCAGCACCTATATTAGGACATAAATAAAAAGATCTCAGTGCTAGCCCTGTGACATGGTATCTTTCTCACTGAGAATTTTTAGGTTATGGTACAGCAGTAACTATTAAGTGATCTGATAAGGTTTTGAAAGAAGGCTTATGCTACAGCTAGAGGTAATAATAAAAACTACGAATAACAGATTCTAACATCTTCATTCTTGTGCAACCCTATCAGTTAACCTATAGAGATCTCGAGAATATTATGATCACCCAAACCTTCAAACAAATGCATAAGTCAACTAATGCCTGAGTTTATTCATGTTACCATCTTTGTCTTCACCTGCACATCCTGTCTAGCCTGCTACCCATTTCAATTCCATGAAAAAGGCATCCTATTGCTTGCTCTCATGTCAGATGACACCATGCTGTAGCTTTATGATGTCAGAGCACCTCATGACAAATCGCCCTGGGTGACCATAACACAGGACAATGAGACTTCAGCAAGTCTGCTCTGGTTAACTATCGGTTATTATGACTGCAACGGAAGTAGGAAGTGTAATGGGAAAGTACTCTGCACCATTGAAAGTACTGGGCTCCCCTTTTGAAAGTGGGCTGGAGTGACCAGAACACAGAGTATCTGAAAGAGCACTCCATGTTGAGTATCAGAGCGCCACATACAGAGTGCAGGGAGGCAGGATAAATAAGCTTCCCCCATTTGAAAGTAAGTCAATCGCTCTAACAGAAGACAACTCATTGCAGCCTCAAAGGTGCCAAGAGCCGTCAGATGCTATGAACTCCTTCTAATGACAAGCAAAGCGATTAAATGAGAGTTTCACCTACCATGTAAATTGATAATGGAAGCCGAAGGCTGAGGACGCTTTCTTTTTTTTTTTGGTCTCAGCATCGCAGAGAAATGGTCTACGGCATCACTCCCTCTGCTGGTCATTCAGTATAATCTGCAGATGGAAAAGTCCACTGTTAGTCCATTAACAGAACTTGAATATCTCCAAACTAATGCAACACAATAAACAGATTTTTATAATGTGCTAATAATGAGTACTATGGCGTCTGTAACTCTGCGAAAATCCACAGCTCACTACAAACTCAAATCTGACTTTTATTTCCAACCTAGCATACTTCTCTCAATCAAAAGCCAAACTTTGCTACTACTCTCTACACCATTCCAGCACCTATATTAGGACATAAATAAAAAGATCTCAGTGCTAGCCCTGTGACATGGTATCTTTCTCACTGAGAATTTTTAGGTTATGGTACAGCAGTAACTATTAAGTGATCTGATAAGGTTTTGAAAGAAGGCTTATGCTACAGCTAGAGGTAATAATAAAAACTACGAATAACAGATTCTAACATCTTCATTCTTGTGCAACCCTATCAGTTAACCTATAGAGATCTCGAGAATATTATGATCACCCAAACCTTCAAACAAATGCATAAGTCAACTAATGCCTGAGTTTATTCATGTTACCATCTTTGTCTTCACCTGCACATCCTGTCTAGCCTGCTACCCATTTCAATTCCATGAAAAAGGCATCCTATTGCTTGCTCTCATGTCAGATGACACCATGCTGTAGCTTTATGATGTCAGAGCACCTCATGACAAATCGCCCTGGGTGACCATAACACAGGACAATGAGACTTCAGCAAGTCTGCTCTGGTTAACTATCGGTTATTATGACTGCAACGGAAGTAGGAAGTGTAATGGGAAAGTACTCTGCACCATTGAAAGTACTGGGCTCCCCTTTTGAAAGTGGGCTGGAGTGACCAGAACACAGAGTATCTGAAAGAGCACTCCATATTGAGTATCAGAGCGCCACATACAGAGTGCAGGGAGGCAGGATAAATAAGCTTCCCCCATTTGAAAGCAAGTCAATCGCTCTAACAGAAGACAACTCATTGCAGCCTCAAAGGTGCCAAGAGCCGTCAGATGCTATGAACTCCTTCTAATGACAAGCAAAGCAATTAAATGAGAGTTTCACGTACCATGTAAATTGATAATGGAAGCCGAAGGCTGAGGACGCTTTCTTTTTTTTTTTGGTCTCGGCATCGCAGAGAAATGGTCTACGGCATCACTCCCTCTGCTGGTCATTCAGTATAATCTGCAGATGGAAAAGTCCACTGTTAGTCCATTAACAGAACTTGAATATCTCCAAACTAATGCAACACAATAAACAGATTTTTATAATGTGCTAATAATGAGTACTATGGCGTCCAACTCTGCGAAAATCCACAGCTCACTACAAACTCAAATCTCACTTTTATTTCCAACCTAGCATACTTCTCTCAATCAAAAGCCAAACTTTGCTACTACTCTCTACACCATTCCAGCACCTATATTAGGACATAAATAAAAAGATCTCAGTGCTAGCCCTGTGACATGGTATCTTTCTCACTGAGAATTTTTAGGTTATGGTAC
Organism: Triturus cristatus; assembly: GCF_964204655.1. Taxonomy (NCBI): domain Eukaryota; kingdom Metazoa; phylum Chordata; class Amphibia; order Caudata; family Salamandridae; genus Triturus; species Triturus cristatus. The sequence continues at coordinate 13,193 of NW_028187731.1, forward strand.
AGCAGTAACTATTAAGTGATCTGATAAGGTTTTGAAAGAAGGCTTATGCTACAGCTAGAGGTAATAATAAAAACTACGAATAACAGATTCTAACATCTTCATTCTTGTGCAACCCTATCAGTTAACCTATAGAGATCTCGAGAATATTATGATCACCCAAACCTTCAAACAAATGCATAAGTCAACTAATGCCTGAGTTTATTCATGTTACCATCTTTGTCTTCACCTGCACATCCTGTCTAGCCTGCTACCCATTTCAATTCCATGAAAAAGGCATCCTATTGCTTGCTCTCATGTCAGATGACACCATGCTGTAGCTTTATGATGTCAGAGCACCTCATGACAAATCGCCCTGGGTGACCATAACACAGGACAATGAGACTTCAGCAAGTCTGCTCTGGTTAACTATCGGTTATTATGACTGCAACGGAAGTAGGAAGTGTAATGGGAAAGTACTCTGCACCATTGAAAGTACTGGGCTCCCCTTTTGAAAGTGGGCTGGAGTGACCAGAACACAGAGTATCTGAAAGAGCACTCCATGTTGAGTATCAGAGCGCCACATACAGAGTGCAGGGAGGCAGGATAAATAAGCTTCCCCCATTTGAAAGTAAGTCAATCGCTCTAACAGAAGACAACTCATTGCAGCCTCAAAGGTGCCAAGAGCCGTCAGATGCTATGAACTCCTTCTAATGACAAGCAAAGCGATTAAATGAGAGTTTCACCTACCATGTAAATTGATAATGGAAGCCGAAGGCTGAGGACGCTTTCTTTTTTTTTTTGGTCTCAGCATCGCAGAGAAATGGTCTACGGCATCACTCCCTCTGCTGGTCATTCAGTATAATCTGCAGATGGAAAAGTCCACTGTTAGTCCATTAACAGAACTTGAATATCTCCAAACTAATGCAACACAATAAACAGATTTTTATAATGTGCTAATAATGAGTACTATGGCGTCTGTAACTCTGCGAAAATCCACAGCTCACTACAAACTCAAATCTGACTTTTATTTCCAACCTAGCATACTTCTCTCAATCAAAAGCCAAACTTTGCTACTACTCTCTACACCATTCCAGCACCTATATTAGGACATAAATAAAAAGATCTCAGTGCTAGCCCTGTGACATGGTATCTTTCTCACTGAGAATTTTTAGGTTATGGTACAGCAGTAACTATTAAGTGATCTGATAAGGTTTTGAAAGAAGGCTTATGCTACAGCTAGAGGTAATAATAAAAACTACGAATAACAGATTCTAACATCTTCATTCTTGTGCAACCCTATCAGTTAACCTATAGAGATCTCGAGAATATTATGATCACCCAAACCTTCAAACAAATGCATAAGTCAACTAATGCCTGAGTTTATTCATGTTACCATCTTTGTCTTCACCTGCACATCCTGTCTAGCCTGCTACCCATTTCAATTCCATGAAAAAGGCATCCTATTGCTTGCTCTCATGTCAGATGACACCATGCTGTAGCTTTATGATGTCAGAGCACCTCATGACAAATCGCCCTGGGTGACCATAACACAGGACAATGAGACTTCAGCAAGTCTGCTCTGGTTAACTATCGGTTATTATGACTGCAACGGAAGTAGGAAGTGTAATGGGAAAGTACTCTGCACCATTGAAAGTACTGGGCTCCCCTTTTGAAAGTGGGCTGGAGTGACCAGAACACAGAGTATCTGAAAGAGCACTCCATGTTGAGTATCAGAGCGCCACATACAGAGTGCAGGGAGGCAGGATAAATAAGCTTCCCCCATTTGAAAGTAAGTCAATCGCTCTAACAGAAGACAACTCATTGCAGCCTCAAAGGTGCCAAGAGCCGTCAGATGCTATGAACTCCTTCTAATGACAAGCAAAGCGATTAAATGAGAGTTTCACCTACCATGTAAATTGATAATGGAAGCCGAAGGCTGAGGACGCTTTCTTTTTTTTTTTGGTCTCGGCATCGCAGAGAAATGGTCTACGGCATCACTCCCTCTGCTGGTCATTCAGTATAATCTGCAGATGGAAAAGTCCACTGTTAGTCCATTAACAGAACTTGAATATCTCCAAACTAATGCAACACAATAAACAGATTTTTATAATGTGCTAATAATGAGTACTATGGCGTCAGTAACTCTGCGAAAATCCACAGCTCACTACAAACTCAAATCTGACTTTTATTTCCAACCTAGCATACTTCTCTCGATCAAAAGCCAAACTTTGCTACTACTCTCTACACCATTCCAGCACCTATATTAGGACATAAATAAAAAGATCTCAGTGCTAGCCCTGTGACATGGTATCTTTCTCACTGAGAATTTTTAGGTTATGGTACAGCAGTAACTATTAAGTGATCTGATAAGGTTTTGAAAGAAGGCTTATGCTACAGCTAGAGGTAATAATAAAAACTACGAATAACAGATTCTAACATCTTCATTCTTGTGCAACCCTATCAGTTAACCTATAGAGATCTCGAGAATATTATGATCACCCAAACCTTCAAACAAATGCATAAGTCAACTAATGCCTGAGTTTATTCATGTTACCATCTTTGTCTTCACCTGCACATCCTGTCTAGCCTGCTACCCATTTCAATTCCATGAAAAAGGCATCCTATTGCTTGCTCTCATGTCAGATGACACCATGCTGTAGCTTTATGATGTCAGAGCACCTCATGACAAATCGCCCTGGGTGACCATAACACAGGACAATGAGACTTCAGCAAGTCTGCTCTGGTTAACTATCGGTTATTATGACTGCAACGGAAGTAGGAAGTGTAATGGGAAAGTACTCTGCACCATTGAAAGTACTGGGCTCCCCTTTTGAAAGTGGGCTGGAGTGACCAGAACACAGAGTATCTGAAAGAGCACTCCATGTTGAGTATCAGAGCGCCACATACAGAGTGCAGGGAGGCAGGATAAATAAGCTTCCCCCATTTGAAAGTAAGTCAATCGCTCTAACAGAAGACAACTCATTGCAGCCTCAAAGGTGCCAAGAGCCGTCAGATGCTATGAACTCCTTCTAATTACAAGCAAAAGCGATTAAATGAGAGTTTCACCTACCATGTAAATTGATAATGGAAGCCGAAGGCTGAGGACGCTTTCTTTTTTTTTTTGGTCTCAGCATCGCAGAGAAATGGTCTACGGCATCACTCCCTCTGCTGGTCATTCAGTATAATCTGCAGATGGAAAAGTCCACTGTTAGTCCATTAACAGAACTTGAATATCTCCAAACTAATGCAACACAATAAACAGATTTTTATAATGTGCTAATAATGAGTACTATGGCGTCTGTAACTCTGCGAAAATCCACAGCTCACTACAAAGTCAAATCTGACTTTTATTTCCAACCTAGCATACTTCTCTCGATCAAAAGCCAAACTTTGCTACTACTCTCTACACCATTCCAGCACCTATATTAGGACATAAATAAAAAGATCTCAGTGCTAGCCCTGTGACATGGTATCTTTCTCACTGAGAATTTTTAGGTTATGGTACAGCAGTAACTATTAAGTGATCTGATAAGGTTTTGAAAGAAGGCTTATGCTACAGCTAGAGGTAATAATAAAAACTACGAATAACAGATTCTAACATCTTCATTCTTGTGCAACCCTATCAGTTAACCTATAGAGATCTCGAGAATATTATGATCACCCAAACCTTCAAACAAATGCATAAGTCAACTAATGCCTGAGTTTATTCATGTTACCATCTTTGTCTTCACCTGCACATCCTGTCTAGCCTGCTACCCATTTCAATTCCATGAAAAAGGCATCCTATTGCTTGCTCTCATGTCAGATGACACCATGCTGTAGCTTTATGATGTCAGAGCACCTCATGACAAATCGCCCTGGGTGACCATAACACAGGACAATGAGACTTCAGCAAGTCTGCTCTGGTTAACTATCGGTTATTATGACTGCAACGGAAGTAGGAAGTGTAATGGGAAAGTACTCTGCACCATTGAAAGTACTGGGCTCCCCTTTTGAAAGTGGGCTGGAGTGACCAGAACACAGAGTATCTGAAAGAGCACTCCATGTTGAGTATCAGAGCGCCACATACAGAGTGCAGGGAGGCAGGATAAATAAGCTTCCCCCATTTGAAAGCAAGTCAATCGCTCTAACAGAAGACAACTCATTGCAGCCTCAAAGGTGCCAAGAGCCGTCAGATGCTATGAACTCCTTCTAATGACAAGCAAAGCAATTAAATGAGAGTTTCACGTACCATGTAAATTGATAATGGAAGCCGAAGGCTGAGGACGCTTTCTTTTTTTTTTTGGTCTCGGCATCGCAGAGAAATGGTCTACGGCATCACTCCCTCTGCTGGTCATTCAGTATAATCTGCAGATGGAAAAGTCCACTGTTAGTCCATTAACAGAACTTGAATATCTCCAAACTAATGCAACACAATAAACAGATTTTTATAATGTGCTAATAATGAGTACTATGGCGTCTGTAACTCTGCGAAAATCCACAGCTCACTACAAACTCAAATCTGACTTTTATTTCCAACCTAGCATACTTCTCTCAATCAAAAGCCAAACTTTGCTACTACTCTCTACACCATTCCAGCACCTATATTAGGACATAAATAAAAAGATCTCAGTGCTAGCCCTGTGACATGGTATCTTTCTCACTGAGAATTTTTAGGTTATGGTACAGCAGTAACTATTAAGTGATCTGATAAGGTTTTGAAAGAAGGCTTATGCTACAGCTAGAGGTAATAATAAAAACTACGAATAACAGATTCTAACATCTTCATTCTTGTGCAACCCTATCAGTTAACCTATAGAGATCTCGAGAATATTATGATCACCCAAACCTTCAAACAAATGCATAAGTCAACTAATGCCTGAGTTTATTCATGTTACCATCTTTGTCTTCACCTGCACATCCTGTCTAGCCTGCTACCCATTTCAATTCCATGAAAAAGGCATCCTATTGCTTGCTCTCATGTCAGATGACACCATGCTGTAGCTTTATGATGTCAGAGCACCTCATGACAAATCGCCCTGGGTGACCATAACACAGGACAATGAGACTTCAGCAAGTCTGCTCTGGTTAACTATCGGTTATTATGACTGCAACGGAAGTAGGAAGTGTAATGGGAAAGTACTCTGCACCATTGAAAGTACTGGGCTCCCCTTTTGAAAGTGGGCTGGAGTGACCAGAACACAGAGTATCTGAAAGAGCACTCCATGTTGAGTATCAGAGCGCCACATACAGAGTGCAGGGAGGCAGGATAAATAAGCTTCCCCCATTTGAAAGCAAGTCAATCGCTCTAACAGAAGACAACTCATTGCAGCCTCAAAGGTGCCAAGAGCCGTCAGATGCTATGAACTCCTTCTAATGACAAGCAAAGCAATTAAATGAGAGTTTCACGTACCATGTAAATTGATAATGGAAGCCGAAGGCTGAGGACGCTTTCTTTTTTTTTTTGGTCTCGGCATCGCAGAGAAATGGTCTACGGCATCACTCCCTCTGCTGGTCATTCAGTATAATCTGCAGATGGAAAAGTCCACTGTTAGTCCATTAACAGAACTTGAATATCTCCAAACTAATGCAACACAATAAACAGATTTTTATAATGTGCTAATAATGAGTACTATGGCGTCTGTAACTCTGCGAAAATCCACAGCTCACTACAAACTCAAATCTGACTTTTATTTCCAACCTAGCATACTTCTCTCAATCAAAAGCCAAACTTTGCTACTACTCTCTACACCATTCCAGCACCTATATTAGGACATAAATAAAAAGATCTCAGTGCTAGCCCTGTGACATGGTATCTTTCTCACTGAGAATTTTTAGGTTATGGTACAGCAGTAACTATTAAGTGATCTGATAAGGTTTTGAAAGAAGGCTTATGCTACAGCTAGAGGTAATAATAAAAACTACGAATAACAGATTCTAACATCTTCATTCTTGTGCAACCCTATCAGTTAACCTATAGAGATCTCGAGAATATTATGATCACCCAAACCTTCAAACAAATGCATAAGTCAACTAATGCCTGAGTTTATTCATGTTACCATCTTTGTCTTCACCTGCACATCCTGTCTAGCCTGCTACCCATTTCAATTCCATGAAAAAGGCATCCTATTGCTTGCTCTCATGTCAGATGACACCATGCTGTAGCTTTATGATGTCAGAGCACCTCATGACAAATCGCCCTGGGTGACCATAACACAGGACAATGAGACTTCAGCAAGTCTGCTCTGGTTAACTATCGGTTATTATGACTGCAACGGAAGTAGGAAGTGTAATGGGAAAGTACTCTGCACCATTGAAAGTACTGGGCTCCCCTTTTGAAAGTGGGCTGGAGTGACCAGAACACAGAGTATCTGAAAGAGCACTCCATATTGAGTATCAGAGCGCCACATACAGAGTGCAGGGAGGCAGGATAAATAAGCTTCCCCCATTTGAAAGCAAGTCAATCGCTCTAACAGAAGACAACTCATTGCAGCCTCAAAGGTGCCAAGAGCCGTCAGATGCTATGAACTCCTTCTAATGACAAGCAAAGCAATTAAATGAGAGTTTCACGTACCATGTAAATTGATAATGGAAGCCGAAGGCTGAGGACGCTTTCTTTTTTTTTTTGGTCTCGGCATCGCAGAGAAATGGTCTACGGCATCACTCCCTCTGCTGGTCATTCAGTATAATCTGCAGATGGAAAAGTCCACTGTTAGTCCATTAACAGAACTTGAATATCTCCAAACTAATGCAACACAATAAACAGATTTTTATAATGTGCTAATAATGAGTACTATGGCGTCCAACTCTGCGAAAATCCACAGCTCACTACAAACTCAAATCTCACTTTTATTTCCAACCTAGCATACTTCTCTCAATCAAAAGCCAAACTTTGCTACTACTCTCTACACCATTCCAGCACCTATATTAGGACATAAATAAAAAGATCTCAGTGCTAGCCCTGTGACATGGTATCTTTCTCACTGAGAATTTTTAGGTTATGGTACAGCAGTAACTATTAAGTGATCTGATAAGGTTTTGAAAGAAGGCTTATGCTACAGCTAGAGGTAATAATAAAAACTACGAATAACAGATTCTAACATCTTCATTCTTGTGCAACCCTATCAGTTAACCTATAGAGATCTCGAGAATATTATGATCACCCAAACCTTCAAACAAATGCATAAGTCAACTAATGCCTGAGTTTATTCATGTTACCATCTTTGTCTTCACCTGCACATCCTGTCTAGCCTGCTACCCATTTCAATTCCATGAAAAAGGCATCCTATTGCTTGCTCTCATGTCAGATGACACCATGCTGTAGCTTTATGATGTCAGAGCACCTCATGACAAATCGCCCTGGGTGACCATAACACAGGACAATGAGACTTCAGCAAGTCTGCTCTGGTTAACTATCGGTTATTATGACTGCAACGGAAGTAGGAAGTGTAATGGGAAAGTACTCTGCACCATTGAAAGTACTGGGCTCCCCTTTTGAAAGTGGGCTGGAGTGACCAGAACACAGAGTATCTGAAAGAGCACTCCATGTTGAGTATCAGAGCGCCACATACAGAGTGCAGGGAGGCAGGATAAATAAGCTTCCCCCATTTGAAAGTAAGTCAATCGCTCTAACAGAAGACAACTCATTGCAGCCTCAAAGGTGCCAAGAGCCGTCAGATGCTATGAACTCCTTCTAATGACAAGCAAAGCGATTAAATGAGAGTTTCACCTACCATGTAAATTGATAATGGAAGCCGAAGGCTGAGGACGCTTTCTTTTTTTTTTTGGTCTCAGCATCGCAGAGAAATGGTCTACGGCATCACTCCCTCTGCTGGTCATTCAGTATAATCTGCAGATGGAAAAGTCCACTGTTAGTCCATTAACAGAACTTGAATATCTTCAAACTAATGCAACACAATAAACAGATTTTTATAATGTGCTAATAATGAGTACTATGGCGTCTGTAACTCTGCGAAAATCCACAGCTCACTACAAACTCAAATCTGACTTTTATTTCCAACCTAGCATACTTCTCTCAATCAAAAGCCAAACTTTGCTACTACTCTCTACACCATTCCAGCACCTATATTAGGACATAAATAAAAAGATCTCAGTGCTAGCCCTGTGACATGGTATCTTTCTCACTGAGAATTTTTAGGTTATGGTACAGCAGTAACTATTAAGTGATCTGATAAGGTTTTGAAAGAAGGCTTATGCTACAGCTAGAGGTAATAATAAAAACTACGAATAACAGATTCTAACATCTTCATTCTTGTGCAACCCTATCAGTTAACCTATAGAGATCTCGAGAATATTATGATCACCCAAACCTTCAAACAAATGCATAAGTCAACTAATGCCTGAGTTTATTCATGTTACCATCTTTGTCTTCACCTGCACATCCTGTCTAGCCTGCTACCCATTTCAATTCCATGAAAAAGGCATCCTATTGCTTGCTCTCATGTCAGATGACACCATGCTGTAGCTTTATGATGTCAGAGCACCTCATGACAAATCGCCCTGGGTGACCATAACACAGGACAATGAGACTTCAGCAAGTCTGCTCTGGTTAACTATCGGTTATTATGACTGCAACGGAAGTAGGAAGTGTAATGGGAAAGTACTCTGCACCATTGAAAGTACTGGGCTCCCCTTTTGAAAGTGGGCTGGAGTGACCAGAACACAGAGTATCTGAAAGAGCACTCCATGTTGAGTATCAGAGCGCCACATACAGAGTGCAGGGAGGCAGGATAAATAAGCTTCCCCCATTTGAAAGTAAGTCAATCGCTCTAACAGAAGACAACTCATTGCAGCCTCAAAGGTGCCAAGAGCCGTCAGATGCTATGAACTCCTTCTAATGACAAGCAAAGCGATTAAATGAGAGTTTCACCTACCATGTAAATTGATAATGGAAGCCGAAGGCTGAGGACGCTTTCTTTTTTTTTTTTTTGTCTCAGCATCGCAGAGAAATGGTCTACGGCATCACTCCCTCTGCTGGTCATTCAGTATAATCTGCAGATGGAAAAGTCCACTGTTAGTCCATTAACAGAACTTGAATATCTTCAAACTAATGCAACACAATAAACAGATTTTTATAATGTGCTAATAATGAGTACTATGGCGTCTGTAACTCTGCGAAAATCCACAGCTCACTACAAACTCAAATCTGACTTTTATTTCCAACCTAGCATACTTCTCTCAATCAAAAGCCAAACTTTGCTACTACTCTCTACACCATTCCAGCACCTATATTAGGACATAAATAAAAAGATCTCAGTGCTAGCCCTGTGACATGGTATCTTTCTCACTGAGAATTTTTAGGTTATGGTACAGCAGTAACTATTAAGTGATCTGATAAGGTTTTGAAAGAAGGCTTATGCTACAGCTAGAGGTAATAATAAAAACTACGAATAACAGATTCTAACATCTTCATTCTTGTGCAACCCTATCAGTTAACCTATAGAGATCTCGAGAATATTATGATCACCCAAACCTTCAAACAAATGCATAAGTCAACTAATGCCGGAGTTTATTCATGTTACCATCTTTGTCTTCACCTGCACATCCTGTCTAGCCTGCTACCCATTTCAATTCCATGAAAAAGGCATCCTATTGCTTGCTCTCATGTCAGATGACACCATGCTGTAGCTTTATGATGTCAGAGCACCTCATGACAAATCGCCCTGGGTGACCATAACACAGGACAATGAGACTTCAGCAAGTCTGCTCTGGTTAACTATCGGTTATTATGACTGCAACGGAAGTAGGAAGTGTAATGGGAAAGTACTCTGCACCATTGAAAGTACTGGGCTCCCCTTTTGAAAGTGGGCTGGAGTGACCAGAACACAGAGTATCTGAAAGAGCACTCCATGTTGAGTATCAGAGCGCCACATACAGAGTGCAGGGAGGCAGGATAAATAAGCTTCCCCCATTTGAAAGTAAGTCAATCGCTCTAACAGAAGACAACTCATTGCAGCCTCAAAGGTGCCAAGAGCCGTCAGATGCTATGAACTCCTTCTAATGACAAGCAAAGCGATTAAATGAGAGTTTCACCTACCATGTAAATTGATAATGGAAGCCGAAGGCTGAGGACGCTTTCTTTTTTTTTTTGGTCTCAGCATCGCAGAGAAATGGTCTACGGCATCACTCCCTCTGCTGGTCATTCAGTATAATCTGCAGATGGAAAAGTCCACTGTTAGTCCATTAACAGAACTTGAATATCTCCAAACTAATGCAACACAATAAACAGATTTTTATAATGTGCTAATAATGAGTACTATGGCGTCTGTAACTCTGCGAAAATCCACAGCTCACTACAAACTCAAATCTCACTTTTATTTCCAACCTAGCATACTTCTCTCAATCAAAAGCCAAACTTTGCTACTACTCTCTACACCATTCCAGCACCTATATTAGGACATAAATAAAAAGATCTCAGTGCTAGCCCTGTGACATGGTATCTTTCTCACTGAGAATTTTTAGGTTATGGTACAGCAGTAACTATTAAGTGATCTGATAAGGTTTTGAAAGAAGGCTTATGCTACAGCTAGAGGTAATAATAAAAACTACGAATAACAGATTCTAACATCTTCATTCTTGTGCAACCCTATCAGTTAACCTATAGAGATCTCGAGAATATTATGATCACCCAAACCTTCAAACAAATGCATAAGTCAACTAATGCCGGAGTTTATTCATGTTACCATCTTTGTCTTCACCTGCACATCCTGTCTAGCCTGCTACCCATTTCAATTCCATGAAAAAGGCATCCTATTGCTTGCTCTCATGTCAGATGACACCATGCTGTAGCTTTATGATGTCAGAGCACCTCATGACAAATCGCCCTGGGTGACCATAACACAGGACAATGAGACTTCAGCAAGTCTGCTCTGGTTAACTATCGGTTATTATGACTGCAACGGAAGTAGGAAGTGTAATGGGAAAGTACTCTGCACCATTGAAAGTACTGGGCTCCCCTTTTGAAAGTGGGCTGGAGTGACCAGAACACAGAGTATCTGAAAGAGCACTCCATGTTGAGTATCAGAGCGCCACATACAGAGTGCAGGGAGGCAGGATAAATAAGCTTCCCCCATTTGAAAGTAAGTCAATCGCTCTAACAGAAGACAACTCATTGCAGCCTCAAAGGTGCCAAGAGCCGTCAGATGCTATGAACTCCTTCTAATGACAAGCAAAGCGATTAAATGAGAGTTTCACCTACCATGTAAATTGATAATGGAAGCCGAAGGCTGAGGACGCTTTCTTTTTTTTTTTGGTCTCAGCATCGCAGAGAAATGGTCTACGGCATCACTCCCTCTGCTGGTCATTCAGTATAATCTGCAGATGGAAAAGTCCACTGTTAGTCCATTAACAGAACTTGAATATCTCCAAACTAATGCAACACAATAAACAGATTTTTATAATGTGCTAATAATGAGTACTATGGCGTCTGTAACTCTGCGAAAATCCACAGCTCACTACAAACTCAAATCTCACTTTTATTTCCAACCTAGCATACTTCTCTCAATCAAAAGCCAAACTTTGCTACTACTCTCTACACCATTCCAGCACCTATATTAGGACATAAATAAAAAGATCTCAGTGCTAGCCCTGTGACATGGTATCTTTCTCACTGAGAATTTTTAGGTTATGGTACAGCAGTAACTATTAAGTGATCTGATAAGGTTTTGAAAGAAGGCTTATGCTACAGCTAGAGGTAATAATAAAAACTACGAATAACAGATTCTAACATCTTCATTCTTGTGCAACCCTATCAGTTAACCTATAGAGATCTCGAGAATATTATGATCACCCAAACCTTCAAACAAATGCATAAGTCAACTAATGCCTGAGTTTATTCATGTTACCATCTTTGTCTTCACCTGCACATCCTGTCTAGCCTGCTACCCATTTCAATTCCATGAAAAAGGCATCCTATTGCTTGCTCTCATGTCAGATGACACCATGCTGTAGCTTTATGATGTCAGAGCACCTCATGACAAATCGCCCTGGGTGACCATAACACAGGACAATGAGACTTCAGCAAGTCTGCTCTGGTTAACTATCGGTTATTATGACTGCAACGGAAGTAGGAAGTGTAATGGGAAAGTACTCTGCACCATTGAAAGTACTGGGCTCCCCTTTTGAAAGTGGGCTGGAGTGACCAGAACACAGAGTATCTGAAAGAGCACTCCATGTTGAGTATCAGAGCGCCACATACAGAGTGCAGGGAGGCAGGATAAATAAGCTTCCCCCATTTGAAAGTAAGTCAATCGCTCTAACAGAAGACAACTCATTGCAGCCTCAAAGGTGCCAAGAGCCGTCAGATGCTATGAACTCCTTCTAATGACAAGCAAAGCGATTAAATGAGAGTTTCACGTACCATGTAAATTGATAATGGAAGCCGAAGGCTGAGGACGCTTTCTTTTTTTTTTTGGTCTCAGCATCGCAGAGAAATGGTCTACGGCATCACTCCCTCTGCTGGTCATTCAGTATAATCTGCAGATGGAAAAGTCCACTGTTAGTCCATTAACAGAACTTGAATATCTCCAAACTAATGCAACACAATAAACAGATTTTTATAATGTGCTAATAATGAGTACTATGGCGTCTGTAACTCTGCGAAAATCCACAGCTCACTACAAACTCAAATCTGACTTTTATTTCCAACCTAGCATACTTCTCTCAATCAAAAGCCAAACTTTGCTACTACTCTCTACACCATTCCAGCACCTATATTAGGACATAAATAAAAAGATCTCAGTGCTAGCCCTGTGACATGGTATCTTTCTCACTGAGAATTTTTAGGTTATGGTACAGCAGTAACTATTAAGTGATCTGATAAGGTTTTGAAAGAAGGCTTATGCTACAGCTAGAGGTAATAATAAAAACTACGAATAACAGATTCTAACATCTTCATTCTTGTGCAACCCTATCAGTTAACCTATAGAGATCTCGAGAATATTATGATCACCCAAACCTTCAAACAAATGCATAAGTCAACTAATGCCTGAGTTTATTCATGTTACCATCTTTGTCTTCACCTGCACATCCTGTCTAGCCTGCTACCCATTTCAATTCCATGAAAAAGGCATCCTATTGCTTGCTCTCATGTCAGATGACACCATGCTGTAGCTTTATGATGTCAGAGCACCTCATGACAAATCGCCCTGGGTGACCATAACACAGGACAATGAGACTTCAGCAAGTCTGCTCTGGTTAACTATCGGTTATTATGACTGCAACGGAAGTAGGAAGTGTAATGGGAAAGTACTCTGCACCATTGAAAGTACTGGGCTCCCCTTTTGAAAGTGGGCTGGAGTGACCAGAACACAGAGTATCTGAAAGAGCACTCCATATTGAGTATCAGAGCGCCACATACAGAGTGCAGGGAGGCAGGATAAATAAGCTTCCCCCATTTGAAAGCAAGTCAATCGCTCTAACAGAAGACAACTCATTGCAGCCTCAAAGGTGCCAAGAGCCGTCAGATGCTATGAACTCCTTCTAATGACAAGCAAAGCAATTAAATGAGAGTTTCACGTACCATGTAAATTGATAATGGAAGCCGAAGGCTGAGGACGCTTTCTTTTTTTTTTTGGTCTCGGCATCGCAGAGAAATGGTCTACGGCATCACTCCCTCTGCTGGTCATTCAGTATAATCTGCAGATGGAAAAGTCCACTGTTAGTCCATTAACAGAACTTGAATATCTCCAAACTAATGCAACACAATAAACAGATTTTTATAATGTGCTAATAATGAGTACTATGGCGTCCAACTCTGCGAAAATCCACAGCTCACTACAAACTCAAATCTCACTTTTATTTCCAACCTAGCATACTTCTCTCAATCAAAAGCCAAACTTTGCTACTACTCTCTACACCATTCCAGCACCTATATTAGGACATAAATAAAAAGATCTCAGTGCTAGCCCTGTGACATGGTATCTTTCTCACTGAGAATTTTTAGGTTATGGTACAGCAGTAACTATTAAGTGATCTGATAAGGTTTTGAAAGAAGGCTTATGCTACAGCTAGAGGTAATAATAAAAACTACGAATAACAGATTCTAACATCTTCATTCTTGTGCAACCCTATCAGTTAACCTATAGAGATCTCGAGAATATTATGATCACCCAAACCTTCAAACAAATGCATAAGTCAACTAATGCCTGAGTTTATTCATGTTACCATCTTTGTCTTCACCTGCACATCCTGTCTAGCCTGCTACCCATTTCAATTCCATGAAAAAGGCATCCTATTGCTTGCTCTCATGTCAGATGACACCATGCTGTAGCTTTATGATGTCAGAGCACCTCATGACAAATCGCCCTGGGTGACCATAACACAGGACAATGAGACTTCAGCAAGTCTGCTCTGGTTAACTATCGGTTATTATGACTGCAACGGAAGTAGGAAGTGTAATGGGAAAGTACTCTGCACCATTGAAAGTACTGGGCTCCCCTTTTGAAAGTGGGCTGGAGTGACCAGAACACAGAGTATCTGAAAGAGCACTCCATGTTGAGTATCAGAGCGCCACATACAGAGTGCAGGGAGGCAGGATAAATAAGCTTCCCCCATTTGAAAGTAAGTCAATCGCTCTAACAGAAGACAACTCATTGCAGCCTCAAAGGTGCCAAGAGCCGTCAGATGCTATGAACTCCTTCTAATGACAAGCAAAGCGATTAAATGAGAGTTTCACCTACCATGTAAATTGATAATGGAAGCCGAAGGCTGAGGACGCTTTCTTTTTTTTTTTGGTCTCAGCATCGCAGAGAAATGGTCTACGGCATCACTCCCTCTGCTGGTCATTCAGTATAATCTGCAGATGGAAAAGTCCACTGTTAGTCCATTAACAGAACTTGAATATCTCCAAACTAATGCAACACAATAAACAGATTTTTATAATGTGCTAATAATGAGTACTATGGCGTCTGTAACTCTGCGAAAATCCACAGCTCACTACAAACTCAAATCTGACTTTTATTTCCAACCTAGCATACTTCTCTCAATCAAAAGCCAAACTTTGCTACTACTCTCTACACCATTCCAGCACCTATATTAGGACATAAATAAAAAGATCTCAGTGCTAGCCCTGTGACATGGTATCTTTCTCACTGAGAATTTTTAGGTTATGGTACAGCAGTAACTATTAAGTGATCTGATAAGGTTTTGAAAGAAGGCTTATGCTACAGCTAGAGGTAATAATAAAAACTACGAATAACAGATTCTAACATCTTCATTCTTGTGCAACCCTATCAGTTAACCTATAGAGATCTCGAGAATATTATGATCACCCAAACCTTCAAACAAATGCATAAGTCAACTAATGCCTGAGTTTATTCATGTTACCATCTTTGTCTTCACCTGCACATCCTGTCTAGCCTGCTACCCATTTCAATTCCATGAAAAAGGCATCCTATTGCTTGCTCTCATGTCAGATGACACCATGCTGTAGCTTTATGATGTCAGAGCACCTCATGACAAATCGCCCTGGGTGACCATAACACAGGACAATGAGACTTCAGCAAGTCTGCTCTGGTTAACTATCGGTTATTATGACTGCAACGGAAGTAGGAAGTGTAATGGGAAAGTACTCTGCACCATTGAAAGTACTGGGCTCCCCTTTTGAAAGTGGGCTGGAGTGACCAGAACACAGAGTATCTGAAAGAGCACTCCATGTTGAGTATCAGAGCGCCACATACAGAGTGCAGGGAGGCAGGATAAATAAGCTTCCCCCATTTGAAAGCAAGTCAATCGCTCTAACAGAAGACAACTCATTGCAGCCTCAAAGGTGCCAAGAGCCGTCAGATGCTATGAACTCCTTCTAATGACAAGCAAAGCAATTAAATGAGAGTTTCACGTACCATGTAAATTGATAATGGAAGCCGAAGGCTGAGGACGCTTTCTTTTTTTTTTTGGTCTCGGCATCGCAGAGAAATGGTCTACGGCATCACTCCCTCTGCTGGTCATTCAGTATAATCTGCAGATGGAAAAGTCCACTGTTAGTCCATTAACAGAACTTGAATATCTCCAAACTAATGCAACACAATAAACAGATTTTTATAATGTGCTAATAATGAGTACTATGGCGTCTGTAACTCTGCGAAAATCCACAGCTCACTACAAACTCAAATCTGACTTTTATTTCCAACCTAGCATACTTCTCTCAATCAAAAGCCAAACTTTGCTACTACTCTCTACACCATTCCAGCACCTATATTAGGACATAAATAAAAAGATCTCAGTGCTAGCCCTGTGACATGGTATCTTTCTCACTGAGAATTTTTAGGTTATGGTACAGCAGTAACTATTAAGTGATCTGATAAGGTTTTGAAAGAAGGCTTATGCTACAGCTAGAGGTAATAATAAAAACTACGAATAACAGATTCTAACATCTTCATTCTTGTGCAACCCTATCAGTTAACCTATAGAGATCTCGAGAATATTATGATCACCCAAACCTTCAAACAAATGCATAAGTCAACTAATGCCTGAGTTTATTCATGTTACCATCTTTGTCTTCACCTGCACATCCTGTCTAGCCTGCTACCCATTTCAATTCCATGAAAAAGGCATCCTATTGCTTGCTCTCATGTCAGATGACACCATGCTGTAGCTTTATGATGTCAGAGCACCTCATGACAAATCGCCCTGGGTGACCATAACACAGGACAATGAGACTTCAGCAAGTCTGCTCTGGTTAACTATCGGTTATTATGACTGCAACGGAAGTAGGAAGTGTAATGGGAAAGTACTCTGCACCATTGAAAGTACTGGGCTCCCCTTTTGAAAGTGGGCTGGAGTGACCAGAACACAGAGTATCTGAAAGAGCACTCCATATTGAGTATCAGAGCGCCACATACAGAGTGCAGGGAGGCAGGATAAATAAGCTTCCCCCATTTGAAAGCAAGTCAATCGCTCTAACAGAAGACAACTCATTGCAGCCTCAAAGGTGCCAAGAGCCGTCAGATGCTATGAACTCCTTCTAATGACAAGCAAAGCAATTAAATGAGAGTTTCACGTACCATGTAAATTGATAATGGAAGCCGAAGGCTGAGGACGCTTTCTTTTTTTTTTTGGTCTCGGCATCGCAGAGAAATGGTCTACGGCATCACTCCCTCTGCTGGTCATTCAGTATAATCTGCAGATGGAAAAGTCCACTGTTAGTCCATTAACAGAACTTGAATATCTCCAAACTAATGCAACACAATAAACAGATTTTTATAATGTGCTAATAATGAGTACTATGGCGTCCAACTCTGCGAAAATCCACAGCTCACTACAAACTCAAATCTCACTTTTATTTCCAACCTAGCATACTTCTCTCAATCAAAAGCCAAACTTTGCTACTACTCTCTACACCATTCCAGCACCTATATTAGGACATAAATAAAAAGATCTCAGTGCTAGCCCTGTGACATGGTATCTTTCTCACTGAGAATTTTTAGGTTATGGTACAGCAGTAACTATTAAGTGATCTGATAAGGTTTTGAAAGAAGGCTTATGCTACAGCTAGAGGTAATAATAAAAACTACGAATAACAGATTCTAACATCTTCATTCTTGTGCAACCCTATCAGTTAACCTATAGAGATCTCGAGAATATTATGATCACCCAAACCTTCAAACAAATGCATAAGTCAACTAATGCCTGAGTTTATTCATGTTACCATCTTTGTCTTCACCTGCACATCCTGTCTAGCCTGCTACCCATTTCAATTCCATGAAAAAGGCATCCTATTGCTTGCTCTCATGTCAGATGACACCATGCTGTAGCTTTATGATGTCAGAGCACCTCATGACAAATCGCCCTGGGTGACCATAACACAGGACAATGAGACTTCAGCAAGTCTGCTCTGGTTAACTATCGGTTATTATGACTGCAACGGAAGTAGGAAGTGTAATGGGAAAGTACTCTGCACCATTGAAAGTACTGGGCTCCCCTTTTGAAAGTGGGCTGGAGTGACCAGAACACAGAGTATCTGAAAGAGCACTCCATGTTGAGTATCAGAGCGCCACATACAGAGTGCAGGGAGGCAGGATAAATAAGCTTCCCCCATTTGAAAGTAAGTCAATCGCTCTAACAGAAGACAACTCATTGCAGCCTCAAAGGTGCCAAGAGCCGTCAGATGCTATGAACTCCTTCTAATGACAAGCAAAGCGATTAAATGAGAGTTTCACGTACCATGTAAATTGATAATGGAAGCCGAAGGCTGAGGACGCTTTCTTTTTTTTTTTGGTCTCAGCATCGCAGAGAAATGGTCTACGGCATCACTCCCTCTGCTGGTCATTCAGTATAATCTGCAGATGGAAAAGTCCACTGTTAGTCCATTAACAGAACTTGAATATCTCCAAACTAATGCAACACAATAAACAGATTTTTATAATGTGCTAATAATGAGTACTATGGCGTCTGTAACTCTGCGAAAATCCACAGCTCACTACAAACTCAAATCTGACTTTTATTTCCAACCTAGCATACTTCTCTCAATCAAAAGCCAAACTTTGCTACTACTCTCTACACCATTCCAGCACCTATATTAGGACATAAATAAAAAGATCTCAGTGCTAGCCCTGTGACATGGTATCTTTCTCACTGAGAATTTTTAGGTTATGGTACAGTAGTAACTATTAAGTGATCTGATAAGGTTTTGAAAGAAGGCTTATGCTACAGCTAGAGGTAATAATAAAAACTACGAATAACAGATTCTAACATCTTCATTCTTGTGCAACCCTATCAGTTAACCTATAGAGATCTCGAGAATATTATGATCACCCAAACCTTCAAACAAATGCATAAGTCAACTAATGCCTGAGTTTATTCATGTTACCATCTTTGTCTTCACCTGCACATCCTGTCTAGCCTGCTACCCATTTCAATTCCATGAAAAAGGCATCCTATTGCTTGCTCTCATGTCAGATGACACCATGCTGTAGCTTTATGATGTCAGAGCACCTCATGACAAATCGCCCTGGGTGACCATAACACAGGACAATGAGACTTCAGCAAGTCTGCTCTGGTTAACTATCGGTTATTATGACTGCAACGGAAGTAGGAAGTGTAATGGGAAAGTACTCTGCACCATTGAAAGTACTGGGCTCCCCTTTTGAAAGTGGGCTGGAGTGACCAGAACACAGAGTATCTGAAAGAGCACTCCATATTGAGTATCAGAGCGCCACATACAGAGTGCAGGGAGGCAGGATAAATAAGCTTCCCCCATTTGAAAGCAAGTCAATCGCTCTAACAGAAGACAACTCATTGCAGCCTCAAAGGTGCCAAGAGCCGTCAGATGCTATGAACTCCTTCTAATGACAAGCAAAGCAATTAAATGAGAGTTTCACGTACCATGTAAATTGATAATGGAAGCCGAAGGCTGAGGACGCTTTCTTTTTTTTTTTGGTCTCGGCATCGCAGAGAAATGGTCTACGGCATCACTCCCTCTGCTGGTCATTCAGTATAATCTGCAGATGGAAAAGTCCACTGTTAGTCCATTAACAGAACTTGAATATCTCCAAACTAATGCAACACAATAAACAGATTTTTATAATGTGCTAATAATGAGTACTATGGCGTCCAACTCTGCGAAAATCCACAGCTCACTACAAACTCAAATCTCACTTTTATTTCCAACCTAGCATACTTCTCTCAATCAAAAGCCAAACTTTGCTACTACTCTCTACACCATTCCAGCACCTATATTAGGACATAAATAAAAAGATCTCAGTGCTAGCCCTGTGACATGGTATCTTTCTCACTGAGAATTTTTAGGTTATGGTACAGCAGTAACTATTAAGTGATCTGATAAGGTTTTGAAAGAAGGCTTATGCTACAGCTAGAGGTAATAATAAAAACTACGAATAACAGATTCTAACATCTTCATTCTTGTGCAACCCTATCAGTTAACCTATAGAGATCTCGAGAATATTATGATCACCCAAACCTTCAAACAAATGCATAAGTCAACTAATGCCTGAGTTTATTCATGTTACCATCTTTGTCTTCACCTGCACATCCTGTCTAGCCTGCTACCCATTTCAATTCCATGAAAAAGGCATCCTATTGCTTGCTCTCATGTCAGATGACACCATGCTGTAGCTTTATGATGTCAGAGCACCTCATGACAAATCGCCCTGGGTGACCATAACACAGGACAATGAGACTTCAGCAAGTCTGCTCTGGTTAACTATCGGTTATTATGACTGCAACGGAAGTAGGAAGTGTAATGGGAAAGTACTCTGCACCATTGAAAGTACTGGGCTCCCCTTTTGAAAGTGGGCTGGAGTGACCAGAACACAGAGTATCTGAAAGAGCACTCCATGTTGAGTATCAGAGCGCCACATACAGAGTGCAGGGAGGCAGGATAAATAAGCTTCCCCCATTTGAAAGTAAGTCAATCGCTCTAACAGAAGACAACTCATTGCAGCCTCAAAGGTGCCAAGAGCCGTCAGATGCTATGAACTCCTTCTAATGACAAGCAAAGCGATTAAATGAGAGTTTCACCTACCATGTAAATTGATAATGGAAGCCGAAGGCTGAGGACGCTTTCTTTTTTTTTTTTTTGTCTCAGCATCGCAGAGAAATGGTCTACGGCATCACTCCCTCTGCTGGTCATTCAGTATAATCTGCAGATGGAAAAGTCCACTGTTAGTCCATTAACAGAACTTGAATATCTCCAAACTAATGCAACACAATAAACAGATTTTTATAATGTGCTAATAATGAGTACTATGGCGTCTGTAACTCTGCGAAAATCCACAGCTCACTACAAACTCAAATCTGACTTTTATTTCCAACCTAGCATACTTCTCTCAATCAAAAGCCAAACTTTGCTACTACTCTCTACACCATTCCAGCACCTATATTAGGACATAAATAAAAAGATCTCAGTGCTAGCCCTGTGACATGGTATCTTTCTCACTGAGAATTTTTAGGTTATGGTACAGCAGTAACTATTAAGTGATCTGATAAGGTTTTGAAAGAAGGCTTATGCTACAGCTAGAGGTAATAATAAAAACTACGAATAACAGATTCTAACATCTTCATTCTTGTGCAACCCTATCAGTTAACCTATAGAGATCTCGAGAATATTATGATCACCCAAACCTTCAAACAAATGCATAAGTCAACTAATGCCTGAGTTTATTCATGTTACCATCTTTGTCTTCACCTGCACATCCTGTCTAGCCTGCTACCCATTTCAATTCCATGAAAAAGGCATCCTATTGCTTGCTCTCATGTCAGATGACACCATGCTGTAGCTTTATGATGTCAGAGCACCTCATGACAAATCGCCCTGGGTGACCATAACACAGGACAATGAGACTTCAGCAAGTCTGCTCTGGTTAACTATCGGTTATTATGACTGCAACGGAAGTAGGAAGTGTAATGGGAAAGTACTCTGCACCATTGAAAGTACTGGGCTCCCCTTTTGAAAGTGGGCTGGAGTGACCAGAACACAGAGTATCTGAAAGAGCACGCCATGTTGAGTATCAGAGCGCCACATACAGAGTGCAGGGAGGCAGGATAAATAAGCTTCCCCCATTTGAAAGTAAGTCAATCGCTCTAACAGAAGACAACTCATTGCAGCCTCAAAGGTGCCAAGAGCCGTCAGATGCTATGAACTCCTTAAAATGACAAGCAAAGCAATTAAATGAGAGTTTCACGTACCATGTAAATTGATAATGGAAGCCGAAGGCTGAGGACGCTTTCTTTTTTTTTTTGGTCTCGGCATCGCAGAGAAATGGTCTACGGCATCACTCCCTCTGCTGGTCATTCAGTATAATCTGCAGATGGAAAAGTCCACTGTTAGTCCATTAACAGAACTTGAATATCTCCAAACTAATGCAACACAATAAACAGATTTTTATAATGTGCTAATAATGAGTACTATGGCGTCTGTAACTCTGCGAAAATCCACAGCTCACTACAAACTCAAATCTGACTTTTATTTCCAACCTAGCATACTTCTCTCGATCAAAAGCCAAACTTTGCTACTACTCTCTACACCATTCCAGCACCTATATTAGGACATAAATAAAAAGATCTCAGTGCTAGCCCTGTGACATGGTATCTTTCTCACTGAGAATTTTTAGGTTATGGTACAGCAGTAACTATTAAGTGATCTGATAAGGTTTTGAAAGAAGGCTTATGCTACAGCTAGAGGTAATAATAAAAACTACGAATAACAGATTCTAACATCTTCATTCTTGTGCAACCCTATCAGTTAACCTATAGAGATCTCGAGAATATTATGATCACCCAAACCTTCAAACAAATGCATAAGTCAACTAATGCCTGAGTTTATTCATGTTACCATCTTTGTCTTCACCTGCACATCCTGTCTAGCCTGCTACCCATTTCAATTCCATGAAAAAGGCATCCTATTGCTTGCTCTCATGTCAGATGACACCATGCTGTAGCTTTATGATGTCAGAGCACCTCATGACAAATCGCCCTGGGTGACCATAACACAGGACAATGAGACTTCAGCAAGTCTGCTCTGGTTAACTATCGGTTATTATGACTGCAACGGAAGTAGGAAGTGTAATGGGAAAGTACTCTGCACCATTGAAAGTACTGGGCTCCCCTTTTGAAAGTGGGCTGGAGTGACCAGAACACAGAGTATCTGAAAGAGCACTCCATGTTGAGTATCAGAGCGCCACATACAGAGTGCAGGGAGGCAGGATAAATAAGCTTCCCCCATTTGAAAGTAAGTCAATCGCTCTAACAGAAGACAACTCATTGCAGCCTCAAAGGTGCCAAGAGCCGTCAGATGCTATGAACTCCTTCTAATTACAAGCAAAAGCGATTAAATGAGAGTTTCACCTACCATGTAAATTGATAATGGAAGCCGAAGGCTGAGGACGCTTTCTTTTTTTTTTTGGTCTCAGCATCGCAGAGAAATGGTCTACGGCATCACTCCCTCTGCTGGTCATTCAGTATAATCTGCAGATGGAAAAGTCCACTGTTAGTCCATTAACAGAACTTGAATATCTCCAAACTAATGCAACACAATAAACAGATTTTTATAATGTGCTAATAATGAGTACTATGGCGTCTGTAACTCTGCGAAAATCCACAGCTCACTACAAAGTCAAATCTGACTTTTATTTCCAACCTAGCATACTTCTCTCGATCAAAAGCCAAACTTTGCTACTACTCTCTACACCATTCCAGCACCTATATTAGGACATAAATAAAAAGATCTCAGTGCTAGCCCTGTGACATGGTATCTTTCTCACTGAGAATTTTTAGGTTATGGTACAGCAGTAACTATTAAGTGATCTGATAAGGTTTTGAAAGAAGGCTTATGCTACAGCTAGAGGTAATAATAAAAACTACGAATAACAGATTCTAACATCTTCATTCTTGTGCAACCCTATCAGTTAACCTATAGAGATCTCGAGAATATTATGATCACCCAAACCTTCAAACAAATGCATAAGTCAACTAATGCCTGAGTTTATTCATGTTACCATCTTTGTCTTCACCTGCACATCCTGTCTAGCCTGCTACCCATTTCAATTCCATGAAAAAGGCATCCTATTGCTTGCTCTCATGTCAGATGACACCATGCTGTAGCTTTATGATGTCAGAGCACCTCATGACAAATCGCCCTGGGTGACCATAACACAGGACAATGAGACTTCAGCAAGTCTGCTCTGGTTAACTATCGGTTATTATGACTGCAACGGAAGTAGGAAGTGTAATGGGAAAGTACTCTGCACCATTGAAAGTACTGGGCTCCCCTTTTGAAAGTGGGCTGGAGTGACCAGAACACAGAGTATCTGAAAGAGCACTCCATGTTGAGTATCAGAGCGCCACATACAGAGTGCAGGGAGGCAGGATAAATAAGCTTCCCCCATTTGAAAGCAAGTCAATCGCTCTAACAGAAGACAACTCATTGCAGCCTCAAAGGTGCCAAGAGCCGTCAGATGCTATGAACTCCTTCTAATGACAAGCAAAGCAATTAAATGAGAGTTTCACGTACCATGTAAATTGATAATGGAAGCCGAAGGCTGAGGACGCTTTCTTTTTTTTTTTGGTCTCGGCATCGCAGAGAAATGGTCTACGGCATCACTCCCTCTGCTGGTCATTCAGTATAATCTGCAGATGGAAAAGTCCACTGTTAGTCCATTAACAGAACTTGAATATCTCCAAACTAATGCAACACAATAAACAGATTTTTATAATGTGCTAATAATGAGTACTATGGCGTCTGTAACTCTGCGAAAATCCACAGCTCACTACAAACTCAAATCTGACTTTTATTTCCAACCTAGCATACTTCTCTCAATCAAAAGCCAAACTTTGCTACTACTCTCTACACCATTCCAGCACCTATATTAGGACATAAATAAAAAGATCTCAGTGCTAGCCCTGTGACATGGTATCTTTCTCACTGAGAATTTTTAGGTTATGGTACAGCAGTAACTATTAAGTGATCTGATAAGGTTTTGAAAGAAGGCTTATGCTACAGCTAGAGGTAATAATAAAAACTACGAATAACAGATTCTAACATCTTCATTCTTGTGCAACCCTATCAGTTAACCTATAGAGATCTCGAGAATATTATGATCACCCAAACCTTCAAACAAATGCATAAGTCAACTAATGCCTGAGTTTATTCATGTTACCATCTTTGTCTTCACCTGCACATCCTGTCTAGCCTGCTACCCATTTCAATTCCATGAAAAAGGCATCCTATTGCTTGCTCTCATGTCAGATGACACCATGCTGTAGCTTTATGATGTCAGAGCACCTCATGACAAATCGCCCTGGGTGACCATAACACAGGACAATGAGACTTCAGCAAGTCTGCTCTGGTTAACTATCGGTTATTATGACTGCAACGGAAGTAGGAAGTGTAATGGGAAAGTACTCTGCACCATTGAAAGTACTGGGCTCCCCTTTTGAAAGTGGGCTGGAGTGACCAGAACACAGAGTATCTGAAAGAGCACTCCATATTGAGTATCAGAGCGCCACATACAGAGTGCAGGGAGGCAGGATAAATAAGCTTCCCCCATTTGAAAGCAAGTCAATCGCTCTAACAGAAGACAACTCATTGCAGCCTCAAAGGTGCCAAGAGCCGTCAGATGCTATGAACTCCTTCTAATGACAAGCAAAGCAATTAAATGAGAGTTTCACGTACCATGTAAATTGATAATGGAAGCCGAAGGCTGAGGACGCTTTCTTTTTTTTTTTGGTCTCGGCATCGCAGAGAAATGGTCTACGGCATCACTCCCTCTGCTGGTCATTCAGTATAATCTGCAGATGGAAAAGTCCACTGTTAGTCCATTAACAGAACTTGAATATCTCCAAACTAATGCAACACAATAAACAGATTTTTATAATGTGCTAATAATGAGTACTATGGCGTCCAACTCTGCGAAAATCCACAGCTCACTACAAACTCAAATCTCACTTTTATTTCCAACCTAGCATACTTCTCTCAATCAAAAGCCAAACTTTGCTACTACTCTCTACACCATTCCAGCACCTATATTAGGACATAAATAAAAAGATCTCAGTGCTAGCCCTGTGACATGGTATCTTTCTCACTGAGAATTTTTAGGTTATGGTACAGCAGTAACTATTAAGTGATCTGATAAGGTTTTGAAAGAAGGCTTATGCTACAGCTAGAGGTAATAATAAAAACTACGAATAACAGATTCTAACATCTTCATTCTTGTGCAACCCTATCAGTTAACCTATAGAGATCTCGAGAATATTATGATCACCCAAACCTTCAAACAAATGCATAAGTCAACTAATGCCTGAGTTTATTCATGTTACCATCTTTGTCTTCACCTGCACATCCTGTCTAGCCTGCTACCCATTTCAATTCCATGAAAAAGGCATCCTATTGCTTGCTCTCATGTCAGATGACACCATGCTGTAGCTTTATGATGTCAGAGCACCTCATGACAAATCGCCCTGGGTGACCATAACACAGGACAATGAGACTTCAGCAAGTCTGCTCTGGTTAACTATCGGTTATTATGACTGCAACGGAAGTAGGAAGTGTAATGGGAAAGTACTCTGCACCATTGAAAGTACTGGGCTCCCCTTTTGAAAGTGGGCTGGAGTGACCAGAACACAGAGTATCTGAAAGAGCACTCCATGTTGAGTATCAGAGCGCCACATACAGAGTGCAGGGAGGCAGGATAAATAAGCTTCCCCCATTTGAAAGTAAGTCAATCGCTCTAACAGAAGACAACTCATTGCAGCCTCAAAGGTGCCAAGAGCCGTCAGATGCTATGAACTCCTTCTAATGACAAGCAAAGCGATTAAATGAGAGTTTCACGTACCATGTAAATTGATAATGGAAGCCGAAGGCTGAGGACGCTTTCTTTTTTTTTTTGGTCTCAGCATCGCAGAGAAATGGTCTACGGCATCACTCCCTCTGCTGGTCATTCAGTATAATCTGCAGATGGAAAAGTCCACTGTTAGTCCATTAACAGAACTTGAATATCTCCAAACTAATGCAACACAATAAACAGATTTTTATAATGTGCTAATAATGAGTACTATGGCGTCTGTAACTCTGCGAAAATCCACAGCTCACTACAAACTCAAATCTGACTTTTATTTCCAACCTAGCATACTTCTCTCAATCAAAAGCCAAACTTTGCTACTACTCTCTACACCATTCCAGCACCTATATTAGGACATAAATAAAAAGATCTCAGTGCTAGCCCTGTGACATGGTATCTTTCTCACTGAGAATTTTTAGGTTATGGTACAGTAGTAACTATTAAGTGATCTGATAAGGTTTTGAAAGAAGGCTTATGCTACAGCTAGAGGTAATAATAAAAACTACGAATAACAGATTCTAACATCTTCATTCTTGTGCAACCCTATCAGTTAACCTATAGAGATCTCGAGAATATTATGATCACCCAAACCTTCAAACAAATGCATAAGTCAACTAATGCCTGAGTTTATTCATGTTACCATCTTTGTCTTCACCTGCACATCCTGTCTAGCCTGCTACCCATTTCAATTCCATGAAAAAGGCATCCTATTGCTTGCTCTCATGTCAGATGACACCATGCTGTAGCTTTATGATGTCAGAGCACCTCATGACAAATCGCCCTGGGTGACCATAACACAGGACAATGAGACTTCAGCAAGTCTGCTCTGGTTAACTATCGGTTATTATGACTGCAACGGAAGTAGGAAGTGTAATGGGAAAGTACTCTGCACCATTGAAAGTACTGGGCTCCCCTTTTGAAAGTGGGCTGGAGTGACCAGAACACAGAGTATCTGAAAGAGCACTCCATATTGAGTATCAGAGCGCCACATACAGAGTGCAGGGAGGCAGGATAAATAAGCTTCCCCCATTTGAAAGCAAGTCAATCGCTCTAACAGAAGACAACTCATTGCAGCCTCAAAGGTGCCAAGAGCCGTCAGATGCTATGAACTCCTTCTAATGACAAGCAAAGCAATTAAATGAGAGTTTCACGTACCATGTAAATTGATAATGGAAGCCGAAGGCTGAGGACGCTTTCTTTTTTTTTTTGGTCTCGGCATCGCAGAGAAATGGTCTACGGCATCACTCCCTCTGCTGGTCATTCAGTATAATCTGCAGATGGAAAAGTCCACTGTTAGTCCATTAACAGAACTTGAATATCTCCAAACTAATGCAACACAATAAACAGATTTTTATAATGTGCTAATAATGAGTACTATGGCGTCCAACTCTGCGAAAATCCACAGCTCACTACAAACTCAAATCTCACTTTTATTTCCAACCTAGCATACTTCTCTCAATCAAAAGCCAAACTTTGCTACTACTCTCTACACCATTCCAGCACCTATATTAGGACATAAATAAAAAGATCTCAGTGCTAGCCCTGTGACATGGTATCTTTCTCACTGAGAATTTTTAGGTTATGGTACAGCAGTAACTATTAAGTGATCTGATAAGGTTTTGAAAGAAGGCTTATGCTACAGCTAGAGGTAATAATAAAAACTACGAATAACAGATTCTAACATCTTCATTCTTGTGCAACCCTATCAGTTAACCTATAGAGATCTCGAGAATATTATGATCACCCAAACCTTCAAACAAATGCATAAGTCAACTAATGCCTGAGTTTATTCATGTTACCATCTTTGTCTTCACCTGCACATCCTGTCTAGCCTGCTACCCATTTCAATTCCATGAAAAAGGCATCCTATTGCTTGCTCTCATGTCAGATGACACCATGCTGTAGCTTTATGATGTCAGAGCACCTCATGACAAATCGCCCTGGGTGACCATAACACAGGACAATGAGACTTCAGCAAGTCTGCTCTGGTTAACTATCGGTTATTATGACTGCAACGGAAGTAGGAAGTGTAATGGGAAAGTACTCTGCACCATTGAAAGTACTGGGCTCCCCTTTTGAAAGTGGGCTGGAGTGACCAGAACACAGAGTATCTGAAAGAGCACTCCATGTTGAGTATCAGAGCGCCACATACAGAGTGCAGGGAGGCAGGATAAATAAGCTTCCCCCATTTGAAAGTAAGTCAATCGCTCTAACAGAAGACAACTCATTGCAGCCTCAAAGGTGCCAAGAGCCGTCAGATGCTATGAACTCCTTCTAATGACAAGCAAAGCGATTAAATGAGAGTTTCACCTACCATGTAAATTGATAATGGAAGCCGAAGGCTGAGGACGCTTTCTTTTTTTTTTTTTTGTCTCAGCATCGCAGAGAAATGGTCTACGGCATCACTCCCTCTGCTGGTCATTCAGTATAATCTGCAGATGGAAAAGTCCACTGTTAGTCCATTAACAGAACTTGAATATCTCCAAACTAATGCAACACAATAAACAGATTTTTATAATGTGCTAATAATGAGTACTATGGCGTCTGTAACTCTGCGAAAATCCACAGCTCACTACAAACTCAAATCTGACTTTTATTTCCAACCTAGCATACTTCTCTCAATCAAAAGCCAAACTTTGCTACTACTCTCTACACCATTCCAGCACCTATATTAGGACATAAATAAAAAGATCTCAGTGCTAGCCCTGTGACATGGTATCTTTCTCACTGAGAATTTTTAGGTTATGGTACAGCAGTAACTATTAAGTGATCTGATAAGGTTTTGAAAGAAGGCTTATGCTACAGCTAGAGGTAATAATAAAAACTACGAATAACAGATTCTAACATCTTCATTCTTGTGCAACCCTATCAGTTAACCTATAGAGATCTCGAGAATATTATGATCACCCAAACCTTCAAACAAATGCATAAGTCAACTAATGCCTGAGTTTATTCATGTTACCATCTTTGTCTTCACCTGCACATCCTGTCTAGCCTGCTACCCATTTCAATTCCATGAAAAAGGCATCCTATTGCTTGCTCTCATGTCAGATGACACCATGCTGTAGCTTTATGATGTCAGAGCACCTCATGACAAATCGCCCTGGGTGACCATAACACAGGACAATGAGACTTCAGCAAGTCTGCTCTGGTTAACTATCGGTTATTATGACTGCAACGGAAGTAGGAAGTGTAATGGGAAAGTACTCTGCACCATTGAAAGTACTGGGCTCCCCTTTTGAAAGTGGGCTGGAGTGACCAGAACACAGAGTATCTGAAAGAGCACTCCATATTGAGTATCAGAGCGCCACATACAGAGTGCAGGGAGGCAGGATAAATAAGCTTCCCCCATTTGAAAGCAAGTCAATCGCTCTAACAGAAGACAACTCATTGCAGCCTCAAAGGTGCCAAGAGCCGTCAGATGCTATGAACTCCTTCTAATGACAAGCAAAGCAATTAAATGAGAGTTTCACGTACCATGTAAATTGATAATGGAAGCCGAAGGCTGAGGACGCTTTCTTTTTTTTTTTGGTCTCGGCATCGCAGAGAAATGGTCTACGGCATCACTCCCTCTGCTGGTCATTCAGTATAATCTGCAGATGGAAAAGTCCACTGTTAGTCCATTAACAGAACTTGAATATCTCCAAACTAATGCAACACAATAAACAGATTTTTATAATGTGCTAATAATGAGTACTATGGCGTCCAACTCTGCGAAAATCCACAGCTCACTACAAACTCAAATCTCACTTTTATTTCCAACCTAGCATACTTCTCTCAATCAAAAGCCAAACTTTGCTACTACTCTCTACACCATTCCAGCACCTATATTAGGACATAAATAAAAAGATCTCAGTGCTAGCCCTGTGACATGGTATCTTTCTCACTGAGAATTTTTAGGTTATGGTACAGCAGTAACTATTAAGTGATCTGATAAGGTTTTGAAAGAAGGCTTATGCTACAGCTAGAGGTAATAATAAAAACTACGAATAACAGATTCTAACATCTTCATTCTTGTGCAACCCTATCAGTTAACCTATAGAGATCTCGAGAATATTATGATCACCCAAACCTTCAAACAAATGCATAAGTCAACTAATGCCTGAGTTTATTCATGTTACCATCTTTGTCTTCACCTGCACATCCTGTCTAGCCTGCTACCCATTTCAATTCCATGAAAAAGGCATCCTATTGCTTGCTCTCATGTCAGATGACACCATGCTGTAGCTTTATGATGTCAGAGCACCTCATGACAAATCGCCCTGGGTGACCATAACACAGGACAATGAGACTTCAGCAAGTCTGCTCTGGTTAACTATCGGTTATTATGACTGCAACGGAAGTAGGAAGTGTAATGGGAAAGTACTCTGCACCATTGAAAGTACTGGGCTCCCCTTTTGAAAGTGGGCTGGAGTGACCAGAACACAGAGTATCTGAAAGAGCACTCCATGTTGAGTATCAGAGCGCCACATACAGAGTGCAGGGAGGCAGGATAAATAAGCTTCCCCCATTTGAAAGTAAGTCAATCGCTCTAACAGAAGACAACTCATTGCAGCCTCAAAGGTGCCAAGAGCCGTCAGATGCTATGAACTCCTTCTAATGACAAGCAAAGCGATTAAATGAGAGTTTCACGTACCATGTAAATTGATAATGGAAGCCGAAGGCTGAGGACGCTTTCTTTTTTTTTTTGGTCTCAGCATCGCAGAGAAATGGTCTACGGCATCACTCCCTCTGCTGGTCATTCAGTATAATCTGCAGATGGAAAAGTCCACTGTTAGTCCATTAACAGAACTTGAATATCTCCAAACTAATGCAACACAATAAACAGATTTTTATAATGTGCTAATAATGAGTACTATGGCGTCTGTAACTCTGCGAAAATCCACAGCTCACTACAAACTCAAATCTGACTTTTATTTCCAACCTAGCATACTTCTCTCAATCAAAAGCCAAACTTTGCTACTACTCTCTACACCATTCCAGCACCTATATTAGGACATAAATAAAAAGATCTCAGTGCTAGCCCTGTGACATGGTATCTTTCTCACTGAGAATTTTTAGGTTATGGTACAGTAGTAACTATTAAGTGATCTGATAAGGTTTTGAAAGAAGGCTTATGCTACAGCTAGAGGTAATAATAAAAACTACGAATAACAGATTCTAACATCTTCATTCTTGTGCAACCCTATCAGTTAACCTATAGAGATCTCGAGAATATTATGATCACCCAAACCTTCAAACAAATGCATAAGTCAACTAATGCCTGAGTTTATTCATGTTACCATCTTTGTCTTCACCTGCACATCCTGTCTAGCCTGCTACCCATTTCAATTCCATGAAAAAGGCATCCTATTGCTTGCTCTCATGTCAGATGACACCATGCTGTAGCTTTATGATGTCAGAGCACCTCATGACAAATCGCCCTGGGTGACCATAACACAGGACAATGAGACTTCAGCAAGTCTGCTCTGGTTAACTATCGGTTATTATGACTGCAACGGAAGTAGGAAGTGTAATGGGAAAGTACTCTGCACCATTGAAAGTACTGGGCTCCCCTTTTGAAAGTGGGCTGGAGTGACCAGAACACAGAGTATCTGAAAGAGCACTCCATATTGAGTATCAGAGCGCCACATACAGAGTGCAGGGAGGCAGGATAAATAAGCTTCCCCCATTTGAAAGCAAGTCAATCGCTCTAACAGAAGACAACTCATTGCAGCCTCAAAGGTGCCAAGAGCCGTCAGATGCTATGAACTCCTTCTAATGACAAGCAAAGCAATTAAATGAGAGTTTCACGTACCATGTAAATTGATAATGGAAGCCGAAGGCTGAGGACGCTTTCTTTTTTTTTTTGGTCTCGGCATCGCAGAGAAATGGTCTACGGCATCACTCCCTCTGCTGGTCATTCAGTATAATCTGCAGATGGAAAAGTCCACTGTTAGTCCATTAACAGAACTTGAATATCTCCAAACTAATGCAACACAATAAACAGATTTTTATAATGTGCTAATAATGAGTACTATGGCGTCCAACTCTGCGAAAATCCACAGCTCACTACAAACTCAAATCTCACTTTTATTTCCAACCTAGCATACTTCTCTCAATCAAAAGCCAAACTTTGCTACTACTCTCTACACCATTCCAGCACCTATATTAGGACATAAATAAAAAGATCTCAGTGCTAGCCCTGTGACATGGTATCTTTCTCACTGAGAATTTTTAGGTTATGGTACAGCAGTAACTATTAAGTGATCTGATAAGGTTTTGAAAGAAGGCTTATGCTACAGCTAGAGGTAATAATAAAAACTACGAATAACAGATTCTAACATCTTCATTCTTGTGCAACCCTATCAGTTAACCTATAGAGATCTCGAGAATATTATGATCACCCAAACCTTCAAACAAATGCATAAGTCAACTAATGCCTGAGTTTATTCATGTTACCATCTTTGTCTTCACCTGCACATCCTGTCTAGCCTGCTACCCATTTCAATTCCATGAAAAAGGCATCCTATTGCTTGCTCTCATGTCAGATGACACCATGCTGTAGCTTTATGATGTCAGAGCACCTCATGACAAATCGCCCTGGGTGACCATAACACAGGACAATGAGACTTCAGCAAGTCTGCTCTGGTTAACTATCGGTTATTATGACTGCAACGGAAGTAGGAAGTGTAATGGGAAAGTACTCTGCACCATTGAAAGTACTGGGCTCCCCTTTTGAAAGTGGGCTGGAGTGACCAGAACACAGAGTATCTGAAAGAGCACTCCATGTTGAGTATCAGAGCGCCACATACAGAGTGCAGGGAGGCAGGATAAATAAGCTTCCCCCATTTGAAAGTAAGTCAATCGCTCTAACAGAAGACAACTCATTGCAGCCTCAAAGGTGCCAAGAGCCGTCAGATGCTATGAACTCCTTCTAATGACAAGCAAAGCGATTAAATGAGAGTTTCACCTACCATGTAAATTGATAATGGAAGCCGAAGGCTGAGGACGCTTTCTTTTTTTTTTTTTTGTCTCAGCATCGCAGAGAAATGGTCTACGGCATCACTCCCTCTGCTGGTCATTCAGTATAATCTGCAGATGGAAAAGTCCACTGTTAGTCCATTAACAGAACTTGAATATCTCCAAACTAATGCAACACAATAAACAGATTTTTATAATGTGCTAATAATGAGTACTATGGCGTCTGTAACTCTGCGAAAATCCACAGCTCACTACAAACTCAAATCTGACTTTTATTTCCAACCTAGCATACTTCTCTCAATCAAAAGCCAAACTTTGCTACTACTCTCTACACCATTCCAGCACCTATATTAGGACATAAATAAAAAGATCTCAGTGCTAGCCCTGTGACATGGTATCTTTCTCACTGAGAATTTTTAGGTTATGGTACAGCAGTAACTATTAAGTGATCTGATAAGGTTTTGAAAGAAGGCTTATGCTACAGCTAGAGGTAATAATAAAAACTACGAATAACAGATTCTAACATCTTCATTCTTGTGCAACCCTATCAGTTAACCTATAGAGATCTCGAGAATATTATGATCACCCAAACCTTCAAACAAATGCATAAGTCAACTAATGCCTGAGTTTATTCATGTTACCATCTTTGTCTTCACCTGCACATCCTGTCTAGCCTGCTACCCATTTCAATTCCATGAAAAAGGCATCCTATTGCTTGCTCTCATGTCAGATGACACCATGCTGTAGCTTTATGATGTCAGAGCACCTCATGACAAATCGCCCTGGGTGACCATAACACAGGACAATGAGACTTCAGCAAGTCTGCTCTGGTTAACTATCGGTTATTATGACTGCAACGGAAGTAGGAAGTGTAATGGGAAAGTACTCTGCACCATTGAAAGTACTGGGCTCCCCTTTTGAAAGTGGGCTGGAGTGACCAGAACACAGAGTATCTGAAAGAGCACGCCATGTTGAGTATCAGAGCGCCACATACAGAGTGCAGGGAGGCAGGATAAATAAGCTTCCCCCATTTGAAAGTAAGTCAATCGCTCTAACAGAAGACAACTCATTGCAGCCTCAAAGGTGCCAAGAGCCGTCAGATGCTATGAACTCCTTAAAATGACAAGCAAAGCAATTAAATGAGAGTTTCACGTACCATGTAAATTGATAATGGAAGCCGAAGGCTGAGGACGCTTTCTTTTTTTTTTTGGTCTCGGCATCGCAGAGAAATGGTCTACGGCATCACTCCCTCTGCTGGTCATTCAGTATAATCTGCAGATGGAAAAGTCCACTGTTAGTCCATTAACAGAACTTGAATATCTCCAAACTAATGCAACACAATAAACAGATTTTTATAATGTGCTAATAATGAGTACTATGGCGTCTGTAACTCTGCGAAAATCCACAGCTCACTACAAACTCAAATCTGACTTTTATTTCCAACCTAGCATACTTCTCTCGATCAAAAGCCAAACTTTGCTACTACTCTCTACACCATTCCAGCACCTATATTAGGACATAAATAAAAAGATCTCAGTGCTAGCCCTGTGACATGGTATCTTTCTCACTGAGAATTTTTAGGTTATGGTACAGCAGTAACTATTAAGTGATCTGATAAGGTTTTGAAAGAAGGCTTATGCTACAGCTAGAGGTAATAATAAAAACTACGAATAACAGATTCTAACATCTTCATTCTTGTGCAACCCTATCAGTTAACCTATAGAGATCTCGAGAATATTATGATCACCCAAACCTTCAAACAAATGCATAAGTCAACTAATGCCTGAGTTTATTCATGTTACCATCTTTGTCTTCACCTGCACATCCTGTCTAGCCTGCTACCCATTTCAATTCCATGAAAAAGGCATCCTATTGCTTGCTCTCATGTCAGATGACACCATGCTGTAGCTTTATGATGTCAGAGCACCTCATGACAAATCGCCCTGGGTGACCATAACACAGGACAATGAGACTTCAGCAAGTCTGCTCTGGTTAACTATCGGTTATTATGACTGCAACGGAAGTAGGAAGTGTAATGGGAAAGTACTCTGCACCATTGAAAGTACTGGGCTCCCCTTTTGAAAGTGGGCTGGAGTGACCAGAACACAGAGTATCTGAAAGAGCACTCCATGTTGAGTATCAGAGCGCCACATACAGAGTGCAGGGAGGCAGGATAAATAAGCTTCCCCCATTTGAAAGTAAGTCAATCGCTCTAACAGAAGACAACTCATTGCAGCCTCAAAGGTGCCAAGAGCCGTCAGATGCTATGAACTCCTTCTAATTACAAGCAAAAGCGATTAAATGAGAGTTTCACCTACCATGTAAATTGATAATGGAAGCCGAAGGCTGAGGACGCTTTCTTTTTTTTTTTGGTCTCAGCATCGCAGAGAAATGGTCTACGGCATCACTCCCTCTGCTGGTCATTCAGTATAATCTGCAGATGGAAAAGTCCACTGTTAGTCCATTAACAGAACTTGAATATCTCCAAACTAATGCAACACAATAAACAGATTTTTATAATGTGCTAATAATGAGTACTATGGCGTCTGTAACTCTGCGAAAATCCACAGCTCACTACAAAGTCAAATCTGACTTTTATTTCCAACCTAGCATACTTCTCTCGATCAAAAGCCAAACTTTGCTACTACTCTCTACACCATTCCAGCACCTATATTAGGACATAAATAAAAAGATCTCAGTGCTAGCCCTGTGACATGGTATCTTTCTCACTGAGAATTTTTAGGTTATGGTACAGCAGTAACTATTAAGTGATCTGATAAGGTTTTGAAAGAAGGCTTATGCTACAGCTAGAGGTAATAATAAAAACTACGAATAACAGATTCTAACATCTTCATTCTTGTGCAACCCTATCAGTTAACCTATAGAGATCTCGAGAATATTATGATCACCCAAACCTTCAAACAAATGCATAAGTCAACTAATGCCTGAGTTTATTCATGTTACCATCTTTGTCTTCACCTGCACATCCTGTCTAGCCTGCTACCCATTTCAATTCCATGAAAAAGGCATCCTATTGCTTGCTCTCATGTCAGATGACACCATGCTGTAGCTTTATGATGTCAGAGCACCTCATGACAAATCGCCCTGGGTGACCATAACACAGGACAATGAGACTTCAGCAAGTCTGCTCTGGTTAACTATCGGTTATTATGACTGCAACGGAAGTAGGAAGTGTAATGGGAAAGTACTCTGCACCATTGAAAGTACTGGGCTCCCCTTTTGAAAGTGGGCTGGAGTGACCAGAACACAGAGTATCTGAAAGAGCACTCCATGTTGAGTATCAGAGCGCCACATACAGAGTGCAGGGAGGCAGGATAAATAAGCTTCCCCCATTTGAAAGCAAGTCAATCGCTCTAACAGAAGACAACTCATTGCAGCCTCAAAGGTGCCAAGAGCCGTCAGATGCTATGAACTCCTTCTAATGACAAGCAAAGCAATTAAATGAGAGTTTCACGTACCATGTAAATTGATAATGGAAGCCGAAGGCTGAGGACGCTTTCTTTTTTTTTTTGGTCTCGGCATCGCAGAGAAATGGTCTACGGCATCACTCCCTCTGCTGGTCATTCAGTATAATCTGCAGATGGAAAAGTCCACTGTTAGTCCATTAACAGAACTTGAATATCTCCAAACTAATGCAACACAATAAACAGATTTTTATAATGTGCTAATAATGAGTACTATGGCGTCTGTAACTCTGCGAAAATCCACAGCTCACTACAAACTCAAATCTGACTTTTATTTCCAACCTAGCATACTTCTCTCAATCAAAAGCCAAACTTTGCTACTACTCTCTACACCATTCCAGCACCTATATTAGGACATAAATAAAAAGATCTCAGTGCTAGCCCTGTGACATGGTATCTTTCTCACTGAGAATTTTTAGGTTATGGTACAGCAGTAACTATTAAGTGATCTGATAAGGTTTTGAAAGAAGGCTTATGCTACAGCTAGAGGTAATAATAAAAACTACGAATAACAGATTCTAACATCTTCATTCTTGTGCAACCCTATCAGTTAACCTATAGAGATCTCGAGAATATTATGATCACCCAAACCTTCAAACAAATGCATAAGTCAACTAATGCCTGAGTTTATTCATGTTACCATCTTTGTCTTCACCTGCACATCCTGTCTAGCCTGCTACCCATTTCAATTCCATGAAAAAGGCATCCTATTGCTTGCTCTCATGTCAGATGACACCATGCTGTAGCTTTATGATGTCAGAGCACCTCATGACAAATCGCCCTGGGTGACCATAACACAGGACAATGAGACTTCAGCAAGTCTGCTCTGGTTAACTATCGGTTATTATGACTGCAACGGAAGTAGGAAGTGTAATGGGAAAGTACTCTGCACCATTGAAAGTACTGGGCTCCCCTTTTGAAAGTGGGCTGGAGTGACCAGAACACAGAGTATCTGAAAGAGCACTCCATATTGAGTATCAGAGCGCCACATACAGAGTGCAGGGAGGCAGGATAAATAAGCTTCCCCCATTTGAAAGCAAGTCAATCGCTCTAACAGAAGACAACTCATTGCAGCCTCAAAGGTGCCAAGAGCCGTCAGATGCTATGAACTCCTTCTAATGACAAGCAAAGCAATTAAATGAGAGTTTCACGTACCATGTAAATTGATAATGGAAGCCGAAGGCTGAGGACGCTTTCTTTTTTTTTTTGGTCTCGGCATCGCAGAGAAATGGTCTACGGCATCACTCCCTCTGCTGGTCATTCAGTATAATCTGCAGATGGAAAAGTCCACTGTTAGTCCATTAACAGAACTTGAATATCTCCAAACTAATGCAACACAATAAACAGATTTTTATAATGTGCTAATAATGAGTACTATGGCGTCCAACTCTGCGAAAATCCACAGCTCACTACAAACTCAAATCTCACTTTTATTTCCAACCTAGCATACTTCTCTCAATCAAAAGCCAAACTTTGCTACTACTCTCTACACCATTCCAGCACCTATATTAGGACATAAATAAAAAGATCTCAGTGCTAGCCCTGTGACATGGTATCTTTCTCACTGAGAATTTTTAGGTTATGGTACAGCAGTAACTATTAAGTGATCTGATAAGGTTTTGAAAGAAGGCTTATGCTACAGCTAGAGGTAATAATAAAAACTACGAATAACAGATTCTAACATCTTCATTCTTGTGCAACCCTATCAGTTAACCTATAGAGATCTCGAGAATATTATGATCACCCAAACCTTCAAACAAATGCATAAGTCAACTAATGCCTGAGTTTATTCATGTTACCATCTTTGTCTTCACCTGCACATCCTGTCTAGCCTGCTACCCATTTCAATTCCATGAAAAAGGCATCCTATTGCTTGCTCTCATGTCAGATGACACCATGCTGTAGCTTTATGATGTCAGAGCACCTCATGACAAATCGCCCTGGGTGACCATAACACAGGACAATGAGACTTCAGCAAGTCTGCTCTGGTTAACTATCGGTTATTATGACTGCAACGGAAGTAGGAAGTGTAATGGGAAAGTACTCTGCACCATTGAAAGTACTGGGCTCCCCTTTTGAAAGTGGGCTGGAGTGACCAGAACACAGAGTATCTGAAAGAGCACTCCATGTTGAGTATCAGAGCGCCACATACAGAGTGCAGGGAGGCAGGATAAATAAGCTTCCCCCATTTGAAAGTAAGTCAATCGCTCTAACAGAAGACAACTCATTGCAGCCTCAAAGGTGCCAAGAGCCGTCAGATGCTATGAACTCCTTCTAATGACAAGCAAAGCGATTAAATGAGAGTTTCACCTACCATGTAAATTGATAATGGAAGCCGAAGGCTGAGGACGCTTTCTTTTTTTTTTTGGTCTCAGCATCGCAGAGAAATGGTCTACGGCATCACTCCCTCTGCTGGTCATTCAGTATAATCTGCAGATGGAAAAGTCCACTGTTAGTCCATTAACAGAACTTGAATATCTCCAAACTAATGCAACACAATAAACAGATTTTTATAATGTGCTAATAATGAGTACTATGGCGTCTGTAACTCTGCGAAAATCCACAGCTCACTACAAACTCAAATCTGACTTTTATTTCCAACCTAGCATACTTCTCTCAATCAAAAGCCAAACTTTGCTACTACTCTCTACACCATTCCAGCACCTATATTAGGACATAAATAAAAAGATCTCAGTGCTAGCCCTGTGACATGGTATCTTTCTCACTGAGAATTTTTAGGTTATGGTACAGCAGTAACTATTAAGTGATCTGATAAGGTTTTGAAAGAAGGCTTATGCTACAGCTAGAGGTAATAATAAAAACTACGAATAACAGATTCTAACATCTTCATTCTTGTGCAACCCTATCAGTTAACCTATAGAGATCTCGAGAATATTATGATCACCCAAACCTTCAAACAAATGCATAAGTCAACTAATGCCTGAGTTTATTCATGTTACCATCTTTGTCTTCACCTGCACATCCTGTCTAGCCTGCTACCCATTTCAATTCCATGAAAAAGGCATCCTATTGCTTGCTCTCATGTCAGATGACACCATGCTGTAGCTTTATGATGTCAGAGCACCTCATGACAAATCGCCCTGGGTGACCATAACACAGGACAATGAGACTTCAGCAAGTCTGCTCTGGTTAACTATCGGTTATTATGACTGCAACGGAAGTAGGAAGTGTAATGGGAAAGTACTCTGCACCATTGAAAGTACTGGGCTCCCCTTTTGAAAGTGGGCTGGAGTGACCAGAACACAGAGTATCTGAAAGAGCACTCCATATTGAGTATCAGAGCGCCACATACAGAGTGCAGGGAGGCAGGATAAATAAGCTTCCCCCATTTGAAAGCAAGTCAATCGCTCTAACAGAAGACAACTCATTGCAGCCTCAAAGGTGCCAAGAGCCGTCAGATGCTATGAACTCCTTCTAATGACAAGCAAAGCAATTAAATGAGAGTTTCACGTACCATGTAAATTGATAATGGAAGCCGAAGGCTGAGGACGCTTTCTTTTTTTTTTTGGTCTCGGCATCGCAGAGAAATGGTCTACGGCATCACTCCCTCTGCTGGTCATTCAGTATAATCTGCAGATGGAAAAGTCCACTGTTAGTCCATTAACAGAACTTGAATATCTCCAAACTAATGCAACACAATAAACAGATTTTTATAATGTGCTAATAATGAGTACTATGGCGTCCAACTCTGCGAAAATCCACAGCTCACTACAAACTCAAATCTCACTTTTATTTCCAACCTAGCATACTTCTCTCAATCAAAAGCCAAACTTTGCTACTACTCTCTACACCATTCCAGCACCTATATTAGGACATAAATAAAAAGATCTCAGTGCTAGCCCTGTGACATGGTATCTTTCTCACTGAGAATTTTTAGGTTATGGTACAGCAGTAACTATTAAGTGATCTGATAAGGTTTTGAAAGAAGGCTTATGCTACAGCTAGAGGTAATAATAAAAACTACGAATAACAGATTCTAACATCTTCATTCTTGTGCAACCCTATCAGTTAACCTATAGAGATCTCGAGAATATTATGATCACCCAAACCTTCAAACAAATGCATAAGTCAACTAATGCCTGAGTTTATTCATGTTACCATCTTTGTCTTCACCTGCACATCCTGTCTAGCCTGCTACCCATTTCAATTCCATGAAAAAGGCATCCTATTGCTTGCTCTCATGTCAGATGACACCATGCTGTAGCTTTATGATGTCAGAGCACCTCATGACAAATCGCCCTGGGTGACCATAACACAGGACAATGAGACTTCAGCAAGTCTGCTCTGGTTAACTATCGGTTATTATGACTGCAACGGAAGTAGGAAGTGTAATGGGAAAGTACTCTGCACCATTGAAAGTACTGGGCTCCCCTTTTGAAAGTGGGCTGGAGTGACCAGAACACAGAGTATCTGAAAGAGCACTCCATGTTGAGTATCAGAGCGCCACATACAGAGTGCAGGGAGGCAGGATAAATAAGCTTCCCCCATTTGAAAGTAAGTCAATCGCTCTAACAGAAGACAACTCATTGCAGCCTCAAAGGTGCCAAGAGCCGTCAGATGCTATGAACTCCTTCTAATGACAAGCAAAGCGATTAAATGAGAGTTTCACCTACCATGTAAATTGATAATGGAAGCCGAAGGCTGAGGACGCTTTCTTTTTTTTTTTGGTCTCAGCATCGCAGAGAAATGGTCTACGGCATCACTCCCTCTGCTGGTCATTCAGTATAATCTGCAGATGGAAAAGTCCACTGTTAGTCCATTAACAGAACTTGAATATCTCCAAACTAATGCAACACAATAAACAGATTTTTATAATGTGCTAATAATGAGTACTATGGCGTCTGTAACTCTGCGAAAATCCACAGCTCACTACAAACTCAAATCTGACTTTTATTTCCAACCTAGCATACTTCTCTCAATCAAAAGCCAAACTTTGCTACTACTCTCTACACCATTCCAGCACCTATATTAGGACATAAATAAAAAGATCTCAGTGCTAGCCCTGTGACATGGTATCTTTCTCACTGAGAATTTTTAGGTTATGGTACAGCAGTAACTATTAAGTGATCTGATAAGGTTTTGAAAGAAGGCTTATGCTACAGCTAGAGGTAATAATAAAAACTACGAATAACAGATTCTAACATCTTCATTCTTGTGCAACCCTATCAGTTAACCTATAGAGATCTCGAGAATATTATGATCACCCAAACCTTCAAACAAATGCATAAGTCAACTAATGCCTGAGTTTATTCATGTTACCATCTTTGTCTTCACCTGCACATCCTGTCTAGCCTGCTACCCATTTCAATTCCATGAAAAAGGCATCCTATTGCTTGCTCTCATGTCAGATGACACCATGCTGTAGCTTTATGATGTCAGAGCA
The DNA here is from genome assembly GCF_964204655.1 of Triturus cristatus. Lineage (NCBI taxonomy): Eukaryota > Metazoa > Chordata > Amphibia > Caudata > Salamandridae > Triturus > Triturus cristatus. Next base: position 55,315 of record NW_028187731.1, read on the forward strand.
CCTCATGACAAATCGCCCTGGGTGACCATAACACAGGACAATGAGACTTCAGCAAGTCTGCTCTGGTTAACTATCGGTTATTATGACTGCAACGGAAGTAGGAAGTGTAATGGGAAAGTACTCTGCACCATTGAAAGTACTGGGCTCCCCTTTTGAAAGTGGGCTGGAGTGACCAGAACACAGAGTATCTGAAAGAGCACTCCATGTTGAGTATCAGAGCGCCACATACAGAGTGCAGGGAGGCAGGATAAATAAGCTTCCCCCATTTGAAAGTAAGTCAATCGCTCTAACAGAAGACAACTCATTGCAGCCTCAAAGGTGCCAAGAGCCGTCAGATGCTATGAACTCCTTCTAATGACAAGCAAAGCGATTAAATGAGAGTTTCACCTACCATGTAAATTGATAATGGAAGCCGAAGGCTGAGGACGCTTTCTTTTTTTTTTTTTTGTCTCAGCATCGCAGAGAAATGGTCTACGGCATCACTCCCTCTGCTGGTCATTCAGTATAATCTGCAGATGGAAAAGTCCACTGTTAGTCCATTAACAGAACTTGAATATCTCCAAACTAATGCAACACAATAAACAGATTTTTATAATGTGCTAATAATGAGTACTATGGCGTCTGTAACTCTGCGAAAATCCACAGCTCACTACAAACTCAAATCTGACTTTTATTTCCAACCTAGCATACTTCTCTCAATCAAAAGCCAAACTTTGCTACTACTCTCTACACCATTCCAGCACCTATATTAGGACATAAATAAAAAGATCTCAGTGCTAGCCCTGTGACATGGTATCTTTCTCACTGAGAATTTTTAGGTTATGGTACAGCAGTAACTATTAAGTGATCTGATAAGGTTTTGAAAGAAGGCTTATGCTACAGCTAGAGGTAATAATAAAAACTACGAATAACAGATTCTAACATCTTCATTCTTGTGCAACCCTATCAGTTAACCTATAGAGATCTCGAGAATATTATGATCACCCAAACCTTCAAACAAATGCATAAGTCAACTAATGCCTGAGTTTATTCATGTTACCATCTTTGTCTTCACCTGCACATCCTGTCTAGCCTGCTACCCATTTCAATTCCATGAAAAAGGCATCCTATTGCTTGCTCTCATGTCAGATGACACCATGCTGTAGCTTTATGATGTCAGAGCACCTCATGACAAATCGCCCTGGGTGACCATAACACAGGACAATGAGACTTCAGCAAGTCTGCTCTGGTTAACTATCGGTTATTATGACTGCAACGGAAGTAGGAAGTGTAATGGGAAAGTACTCTGCACCATTGAAAGTACTGGGCTCCCCTTTTGAAAGTGGGCTGGAGTGACCAGAACACAGAGTATCTGAAAGAGCACGCCATGTTGAGTATCAGAGCGCCACATACAGAGTGCAGGGAGGCAGGATAAATAAGCTTCCCCCATTTGAAAGTAAGTCAATCGCTCTAACAGAAGACAACTCATTGCAGCCTCAAAGGTGCCAAGAGCCGTCAGATGCTATGAACTCCTTCTAATGACAAGCAAAGCAATTAAATGAGAGTTTCACGTACCATGTAAATTGATAATGGAAGCCGAAGGCTGAGGACGCTTTCTTTTTTTTTTTGGTCTCAGCATCGCAGAGAAATGGTCTACGGCATCACTCCCTCTGCTGGTCATTCAGTATAATCTGCAGATGGAAAAGTCCACTGTTAGTCCATTAACAGAACTTGAATATCTCCAAACTAATGCAACACAATAAACAGATTTTTATAATGTGCTAATAATGAGTACTATGGCGTCTGTAACTCTGCGAAAATCCACAGCTCACTACAAAGTCAAATCTGACTTTTATTTCCAACCTAGCATACTTCTCTCGATCAAAAGCCAAACTTTGCTACTACTCTCTACACCATTCCAGCACCTATATTAGGACATAAATAAAAAGATCTCAGTGCTAGCCCTGTGACATGGTATCTTTCTCACTGAGAATTTTTAGGTTATGGTACAGCAGTAACTATTAAGTGATCTGATAAGGTTTTGAAAGAAGGCTTATGCTACAGCTAGAGGTAATAATAAAAACTACGAATAACAGATTCTAACATCTTCATTCTTGTGCAACCCTATCAGTTAACCTATAGAGATCTCGAGAATATTATGATCACCCAAACCTTCAAACAAATGCATAAGTCAACTAATGCCTGAGTTTATTCATGTTACCATCTTTGTCTTCACCTGCACATCCTGTCTAGCCTGCTACCCATTTCAATTCCATGAAAAAGGCATCCTATTGCTTGCTCTCATGTCAGATGACACCATGCTGTAGCTTTATGATGTCAGAGCACCTCATGACAAATCGCCCTGGGTGACCATAACACAGGACAATGAGACTTCAGCAAGTCTGCTCTGGTTAACTATCGGTTATTATGACTGCAACGGAAGTAGGAAGTGTAATGGGAAAGTACTCTGCACCATTGAAAGTACTGGGCTCCCCTTTTGAAAGTGGGCTGGAGTGACCAGAACACAGAGTATCTGAAAGAGCACTCCATGTTGAGTATCAGAGCGCCACATACAGAGTGCAGGGAGGCAGGATAAATAAGCTTCCCCCATTTGAAAGCAAGTCAATCGCTCTAACAGAAGACAACTCATTGCAGCCTCAAAGGTGCCAAGAGCCGTCAGATGCTATGAACTCCTTCTAATGACAAGCAAAGCAATTAAATGAGAGTTTCACGTACCATGTAAATTGATAATGGAAGCCGAAGGCTGAGGACGCTTTCTTTTTTTTTTTGGTCTCGGCATCGCAGAGAAATGGTCTACGGCATCACTCCCTCTGCTGGTCATTCAGTATAATCTGCAGATGGAAAAGTCCACTGTTAGTCCATTAACAGAACTTGAATATCTCCAAACTAATGCAACACAATAAACAGATTTTTATAATGTGCTAATAATGAGTACTATGGCGTCCAACTCTGCGAAAATCCACAGCTCACTACAAACTCAAATCTCACTTTTATTTCCAACCTAGCATACTTCTCTCAATCAAAAGCCAAACTTTGCTACTACTCTCTACACCATTCCAGCACCTATATTAGGACATAAATAAAAAGATCTCAGTGCTAGCCCTGTGACATGGTATCTTTCTCACTGAGAATTTTTAGGTTATGGTACAGCAGTAACTATTAAGTGATCTGATAAGGTTTTGAAAGAAGGCTTATGCTACAGCTAGAGGTAATAATAAAAACTACGAATAACAGATTCTAACATCTTCATTCTTGTGCAACCCTATCAGTTAACCTATAGAGATCTCGAGAATATTATGATCACCCAAACCTTCAAACAAATGCATAAGTCAACTAATGCCTGAGTTTATTCATGTTACCATCTTTGTCTTCACCTGCACATCCTGTCTAGCCTGCTACCCATTTCAATTCCATGAAAAAGGCATCCTATTGCTTGCTCTCATGTCAGATGACACCATGCTGTAGCTTTATGATGTCAGAGCACCTCATGACAAATCGCCCTGGGTGACCATAACACAGGACAATGAGACTTCAGCAAGTCTGCTCTGGTTAACTATCGGTTATTATGACTGCAACGGAAGTAGGAAGTGTAATGGGAAAGTACTCTGCACCATTGAAAGTACTGGGCTCCCCTTTTGAAAGTGGGCTGGAGTGACCAGAACACAGAGTATCTGAAAGAGCACTCCATGTTGAGTATCAGAGCGCCACATACAGAGTGCAGGGAGGCAGGATAAATAAGCTTCCCCCATTTGAAAGTAAGTCAATCGCTCTAACAGAAGACAACTCATTGCAGCCTCAAAGGTGCCAAGAGCCGTCAGATGCTATGAACTCCTTCTAATGACAAGCAAAGCGATTAAATGAGAGTTTCACCTACCATGTAAATTGATAATGGAAGCCGAAGGCTGAGGACGCTTTCTTTTTTTTTTTGGTCTCAGCATCGCAGAGAAATGGTCTACGGCATCACTCCCTCTGCTGGTCATTCAGTATAATCTGCAGATGGAAAAGTCCACTGTTAGTCCATTAACAGAACTTGAATATCTCCAAACTAATGCAACACAATAAACAGATTTTTATAATGTGCTAATAATGAGTACTATGGCGTCTGTAACTCTGCGAAAATCCACAGCTCACTACAAACTCAAATCTGACTTTTATTTCCAACCTAGCATACTTCTCTCAATCAAAAGCCAAACTTTGCTACTACTCTCTACACCATTCCAGCACCTATATTAGGACATAAATAAAAAGATCTCAGTGCTAGCCCTGTGACATGGTATCTTTCTCACTGAGAATTTTTAGGTTATGGTACAGCAGTAACTATTAAGTGATCTGATAAGGTTTTGAAAGAAGGCTTATGCTACAGCTAGAGGTAATAATAAAAACTACGAATAACAGATTCTAACATCTTCATTCTTGTGCAACCCTATCAGTTAACCTATAGAGATCTCGAGAATATTATGATCACCCAAACCTTCAAACAAATGCATAAGTCAACTAATGCCTGAGTTTATTCATGTTACCATCTTTGTCTTCACCTGCACATCCTGTCTAGCCTGCTACCCATTTCAATTCCATGAAAAAGGCATCCTATTGCTTGCTCTCATGTCAGATGACACCATGCTGTAGCTTTATGATGTCAGAGCACCTCATGACAAATCGCCCTGGGTGACCATAACACAGGACAATGAGACTTCAGCAAGTCTGCTCTGGTTAACTATCGGTTATTATGACTGCAACGGAAGTAGGAAGTGTAATGGGAAAGTACTCTGCACCATTGAAAGTACTGGGCTCCCCTTTTGAAAGTGGGCTGGAGTGACCAGAACACAGAGTATCTGAAAGAGCACTCCATGTTGAGTATCAGAGCGCCACATACAGAGTGCAGGGAGGCAGGATAAATAAGCTTCCCCCATTTGAAAGTAAGTCAATCGCTCTAACAGAAGACAACTCATTGCAGCCTCAAAGGTGCCAAGAGCCGTCAGATGCTATGAACTCCTTCTAATGACAAGCAAAGCGATTAAATGAGAGTTTCACCTACCATGTAAATTGATAATGGAAGCCGAAGGCTGAGGACGCTTTCTTTTTTTTTTTTTTGTCTCAGCATCGCAGAGAAATGGTCTACGGCATCACTCCCTCTGCTGGTCATTCAGTATAATCTGCAGATGGAAAAGTCCACTGTTAGTCCATTAACAGAACTTGAATATCTCCAAACTAATGCAACACAATAAACAGATTTTTATAATGTGCTAATAATGAGTACTATGGCGTCTGTAACTCTGCGAAAATCCACAGCTCACTACAAACTCAAATCTGACTTTTATTTCCAACCTAGCATACTTCTCTCAATCAAAAGCCAAACTTTGCTACTACTCTCTACACCATTCCAGCACCTATATTAGGACATAAATAAAAAGATCTCAGTGCTAGCCCTGTGACATGGTATCTTTCTCACTGAGAATTTTTAGGTTATGGTACAGCAGTAACTATTAAGTGATCTGATAAGGTTTTGAAAGAAGGCTTATGCTACAGCTAGAGGTAATAATAAAAACTACGAATAACAGATTCTAACATCTTCATTCTTGTGCAACCCTATCAGTTAACCTATAGAGATCTCGAGAATATTATGATCACCCAAACCTTCAAACAAATGCATAAGTCAACTAATGCCTGAGTTTATTCATGTTACCATCTTTGTCTTCACCTGCACATCCTGTCTAGCCTGCTACCCATTTCAATTCCATGAAAAAGGCATCCTATTGCTTGCTCTCATGTCAGATGACACCATGCTGTAGCTTTATGATGTCAGAGCACCTCATGACAAATCGCCCTGGGTGACCATAACACAGGACAATGAGACTTCAGCAAGTCTGCTCTGGTTAACTATCGGTTATTATGACTGCAACGGAAGTAGGAAGTGTAATGGGAAAGTACTCTGCACCATTGAAAGTACTGGGCTCCCCTTTTGAAAGTGGGCTGGAGTGACCAGAACACAGAGTATCTGAAAGAGCACGCCATGTTGAGTATCAGAGCGCCACATACAGAGTGCAGGGAGGCAGGATAAATAAGCTTCCCCCATTTGAAAGTAAGTCAATCGCTCTAACAGAAGACAACTCATTGCAGCCTCAAAGGTGCCAAGAGCCGTCAGATGCTATGAACTCCTTCTAATGACAAGCAAAGCAATTAAATGAGAGTTTCACGTACCATGTAAATTGATAATGGAAGCCGAAGGCTGAGGACGCTTTCTTTTTTTTTTTGGTCTCAGCATCGCAGAGAAATGGTCTACGGCATCACTCCCTCTGCTGGTCATTCAGTATAATCTGCAGATGGAAAAGTCCACTGTTAGTCCATTAACAGAACTTGAATATCTCCAAACTAATGCAACACAATAAACAGATTTTTATAATGTGCTAATAATGAGTACTATGGCGTCTGTAACTCTGCGAAAATCCACAGCTCACTACAAAGTCAAATCTGACTTTTATTTCCAACCTAGCATACTTCTCTCGATCAAAAGCCAAACTTTGCTACTACTCTCTACACCATTCCAGCACCTATATTAGGACATAAATAAAAAGATCTCAGTGCTAGCCCTGTGACATGGTATCTTTCTCACTGAGAATTTTTAGGTTATGGTACAGCAGTAACTATTAAGTGATCTGATAAGGTTTTGAAAGAAGGCTTATGCTACAGCTAGAGGTAATAATAAAAACTACGAATAACAGATTCTAACATCTTCATTCTTGTGCAACCCTATCAGTTAACCTATAGAGATCTCGAGAATATTATGATCACCCAAACCTTCAAACAAATGCATAAGTCAACTAATGCCTGAGTTTATTCATGTTACCATCTTTGTCTTCACCTGCACATCCTGTCTAGCCTGCTACCCATTTCAATTCCATGAAAAAGGCATCCTATTGCTTGCTCTCATGTCAGATGACACCATGCTGTAGCTTTATGATGTCAGAGCACCTCATGACAAATCGCCCTGGGTGACCATAACACAGGACAATGAGACTTCAGCAAGTCTGCTCTGGTTAACTATCGGTTATTATGACTGCAACGGAAGTAGGAAGTGTAATGGGAAAGTACTCTGCACCATTGAAAGTACTGGGCTCCCCTTTTGAAAGTGGGCTGGAGTGACCAGAACACAGAGTATCTGAAAGAGCACTCCATGTTGAGTATCAGAGCGCCACATACAGAGTGCAGGGAGGCAGGATAAATAAGCTTCCCCCATTTGAAAGCAAGTCAATCGCTCTAACAGAAGACAACTCATTGCAGCCTCAAAGGTGCCAAGAGCCGTCAGATGCTATGAACTCCTTCTAATGACAAGCAAAGCAATTAAATGAGAGTTTCACGTACCATGTAAATTGATAATGGAAGCCGAAGGCTGAGGACGCTTTCTTTTTTTTTTTGGTCTCGGCATCGCAGAGAAATGGTCTACGGCATCACTCCCTCTGCTGGTCATTCAGTATAATCTGCAGATGGAAAAGTCCACTGTTAGTCCATTAACAGAACTTGAATATCTCCAAACTAATGCAACACAATAAACAGATTTTTATAATGTGCTAATAATGAGTACTATGGCGTCTGTAACTCTGCGAAAATCCACAGCTCACTACAAACTCAAATCTGACTTTTATTTCCAACCTAGCATACTTCTCTCAATCAAAAGCCAAACTTTGCTACTACTCTCTACACCATTCCAGCACCTATATTAGGACATAAATAAAAAGATCTCAGTGCTAGCCCTGTGACATGGTATCTTTCTCACTGAGAATTTTTAGGTTATGGTACAGCAGTAACTATTAAGTGATCTGATAAGGTTTTGAAAGAAGGCTTATGCTACAGCTAGAGGTAATAATAAAAACTACGAATAACAGATTCTAACATCTTCATTCTTGTGCAACCCTATCAGTTAACCTATAGAGATCTCGAGAATATTATGATCACCCAAACCTTCAAACAAATGCATAAGTCAACTAATGCCTGAGTTTATTCATGTTACCATCTTTGTCTTCACCTGCACATCCTGTCTAGCCTGCTACCCATTTCAATTCCATGAAAAAGGCATCCTATTGCTTGCTCTCATGTCAGATGACACCATGCTGTAGCTTTATGATGTCAGAGCACCTCATGACAAATCGCCCTGGGTGACCATAACACAGGACAATGAGACTTCAGCAAGTCTGCTCTGGTTAACTATCGGTTATTATGACTGCAACGGAAGTAGGAAGTGTAATGGGAAAGTACTCTGCACCATTGAAAGTACTGGGCTCCCCTTTTGAAAGTGGGCTGGAGTGACCAGAACACAGAGTATCTGAAAGAGCACTCCATATTGAGTATCAGAGCGCCACATACAGAGTGCAGGGAGGCAGGATAAATAAGCTTCCCCCATTTGAAAGCAAGTCAATCGCTCTAACAGAAGACAACTCATTGCAGCCTCAAAGGTGCCAAGAGCCGTCAGATGCTATGAACTCCTTCTAATGACAAGCAAAGCAATTAAATGAGAGTTTCACGTACCATGTAAATTGATAATGGAAGCCGAAGGCTGAGGACGCTTTCTTTTTTTTTTTGGTCTCGGCATCGCAGAGAAATGGTCTACGGCATCACTCCCTCTGCTGGTCATTCAGTATAATCTGCAGATGGAAAAGTCCACTGTTAGTCCATTAACAGAACTTGAATATCTCCAAACTAATGCAACACAATAAACAGATTTTTATAATGTGCTAATAATGAGTACTATGGCGTCCAACTCTGCGAAAATCCACAGCTCACTACAAACTCAAATCTCACTTTTATTTCCAACCTAGCATACTTCTCTCAATCAAAAGCCAAACTTTGCTACTACTCTCTACACCATTCCAGCACCTATATTAGGACATAAATAAAAAGATCTCAGTGCTAGCCCTGTGACATGGTATCTTTCTCACTGAGAATTTTTAGGTTATGGTACAGCAGTAACTATTAAGTGATCTGATAAGGTTTTGAAAGAAGGCTTATGCTACAGCTAGAGGTAATAATAAAAACTACGAATAACAGATTCTAACATCTTCATTCTTGTGCAACCCTATCAGTTAACCTATAGAGATCTCGAGAATATTATGATCACCCAAACCTTCAAACAAATGCATAAGTCAACTAATGCCTGAGTTTATTCATGTTACCATCTTTGTCTTCACCTGCACATCCTGTCTAGCCTGCTACCCATTTCAATTCCATGAAAAAGGCATCCTATTGCTTGCTCTCATGTCAGATGACACCATGCTGTAGCTTTATGATGTCAGAGCACCTCATGACAAATCGCCCTGGGTGACCATAACACAGGACAATGAGACTTCAGCAAGTCTGCTCTGGTTAACTATCGGTTATTATGACTGCAACGGAAGTAGGAAGTGTAATGGGAAAGTACTCTGCACCATTGAAAGTACTGGGCTCCCCTTTTGAAAGTGGGCTGGAGTGACCAGAACACAGAGTATCTGAAAGAGCACTCCATGTTGAGTATCAGAGCGCCACATACAGAGTGCAGGGAGGCAGGATAAATAAGCTTCCCCCATTTGAAAGTAAGTCAATCGCTCTAACAGAAGACAACTCATTGCAGCCTCAAAGGTGCCAAGAGCCGTCAGATGCTATGAACTCCTTCTAATGACAAGCAAAGCGATTAAATGAGAGTTTCACCTACCATGTAAATTGATAATGGAAGCCGAAGGCTGAGGACGCTTTCTTTTTTTTTTTGGTCTCAGCATCGCAGAGAAATGGTCTACGGCATCACTCCCTCTGCTGGTCATTCAGTATAATCTGCAGATGGAAAAGTCCACTGTTAGTCCATTAACAGAACTTGAATATCTCCAAACTAATGCAACACAATAAACAGATTTTTATAATGTGCTAATAATGAGTACTATGGCGTCTGTAACTCTGCGAAAATCCACAGCTCACTACAAACTCAAATCTGACTTTTATTTCCAACCTAGCATACTTCTCTCAATCAAAAGCCAAACTTTGCTACTACTCTCTACACCATTCCAGCACCTATATTAGGACATAAATAAAAAGATCTCAGTGCTAGCCCTGTGACATGGTATCTTTCTCACTGAGAATTTTTAGGTTATGGTACAGCAGTAACTATTAAGTGATCTGATAAGGTTTTGAAAGAAGGCTTATGCTACAGCTAGAGGTAATAATAAAAACTACGAATAACAGATTCTAACATCTTCATTCTTGTGCAACCCTATCAGTTAACCTATAGAGATCTCGAGAATATTATGATCACCCAAACCTTCAAACAAATGCATAAGTCAACTAATGCCTGAGTTTATTCATGTTACCATCTTTGTCTTCACCTGCACATCCTGTCTAGCCTGCTACCCATTTCAATTCCATGAAAAAGGCATCCTATTGCTTGCTCTCATGTCAGATGACACCATGCTGTAGCTTTATGATGTCAGAGCACCTCATGACAAATCGCCCTGGGTGACCATAACACAGGACAATGAGACTTCAGCAAGTCTGCTCTGGTTAACTATCGGTTATTATGACTGCAACGGAAGTAGGAAGTGTAATGGGAAAGTACTCTGCACCATTGAAAGTACTGGGCTCCCCTTTTGAAAGTGGGCTGGAGTGACCAGAACACAGAGTATCTGAAAGAGCACTCCATATTGAGTATCAGAGCGCCACATACAGAGTGCAGGGAGGCAGGATAAATAAGCTTCCCCCATTTGAAAGCAAGTCAATCGCTCTAACAGAAGACAACTCATTGCAGCCTCAAAGGTGCCAAGAGCCGTCAGATGCTATGAACTCCTTCTAATGACAAGCAAAGCAATTAAATGAGAGTTTCACGTACCATGTAAATTGATAATGGAAGCCGAAGGCTGAGGACGCTTTCTTTTTTTTTTTGGTCTCGGCATCGCAGAGAAATGGTCTACGGCATCACTCCCTCTGCTGGTCATTCAGTATAATCTGCAGATGGAAAAGTCCACTGTTAGTCCATTAACAGAACTTGAATATCTCCAAACTAATGCAACACAATAAACAGATTTTTATAATGTGCTAATAATGAGTACTATGGCGTCCAACTCTGCGAAAATCCACAGCTCACTACAAACTCAAATCTCACTTTTATTTCCAACCTAGCATACTTCTCTCAATCAAAAGCCAAACTTTGCTACTACTCTCTACACCATTCCAGCACCTATATTAGGACATAAATAAAAAGATCTCAGTGCTAGCCCTGTGACATGGTATCTTTCTCACTGAGAATTTTTAGGTTATGGTACAGCAGTAACTATTAAGTGATCTGATAAGGTTTTGAAAGAAGGCTTATGCTACAGCTAGAGGTAATAATAAAAACTACGAATAACAGATTCTAACATCTTCATTCTTGTGCAACCCTATCAGTTAACCTATAGAGATCTCGAGAATATTATGATCACCCAAACCTTCAAACAAATGCATAAGTCAACTAATGCCTGAGTTTATTCATGTTACCATCTTTGTCTTCACCTGCACATCCTGTCTAGCCTGCTACCCATTTCAATTCCATGAAAAAGGCATCCTATTGCTTGCTCTCATGTCAGATGACACCATGCTGTAGCTTTATGATGTCAGAGCACCTCATGACAAATCGCCCTGGGTGACCATAACACAGGACAATGAGACTTCAGCAAGTCTGCTCTGGTTAACTATCGGTTATTATGACTGCAACGGAAGTAGGAAGTGTAATGGGAAAGTACTCTGCACCATTGAAAGTACTGGGCTCCCCTTTTGAAAGTGGGCTGGAGTGACCAGAACACAGAGTATCTGAAAGAGCACTCCATGTTGAGTATCAGAGCGCCACATACAGAGTGCAGGGAGGCAGGATAAATAAGCTTCCCCCATTTGAAAGTAAGTCAATCGCTCTAACAGAAGACAACTCATTGCAGCCTCAAAGGTGCCAAGAGCCGTCAGATGCTATGAACTCCTTCTAATGACAAGCAAAGCGATTAAATGAGAGTTTCACCTACCATGTAAATTGATAATGGAAGCCGAAGGCTGAGGACGCTTTCTTTTTTTTTTTGGTCTCAGCATCGCAGAGAAATGGTCTACGGCATCACTCCCTCTGCTGGTCATTCAGTATAATCTGCAGATGGAAAAGTCCACTGTTAGTCCATTAACAGAACTTGAATATCTCCAAACTAATGCAACACAATAAACAGATTTTTATAATGTGCTAATAATGAGTACTATGGCGTCTGTAACTCTGCGAAAATCCACAGCTCACTACAAACTCAAATCTGACTTTTATTTCCAACCTAGCATACTTCTCTCAATCAAAAGCCAAACTTTGCTACTACTCTCTACACCATTCCAGCACCTATATTAGGACATAAATAAAAAGATCTCAGTGCTAGCCCTGTGACATGGTATCTTTCTCACTGAGAATTTTTAGGTTATGGTACAGCAGTAACTATTAAGTGATCTGATAAGGTTTTGAAAGAAGGCTTATGCTACAGCTAGAGGTAATAATAAAAACTACGAATAACAGATTCTAACATCTTCATTCTTGTGCAACCCTATCAGTTAACCTATAGAGATCTCGAGAATATTATGATCACCCAAACCTTCAAACAAATGCATAAGTCAACTAATGCCTGAGTTTATTCATGTTACCATCTTTGTCTTCACCTGCACATCCTGTCTAGCCTGCTACCCATTTCAATTCCATGAAAAAGGCATCCTATTGCTTGCTCTCATGTCAGATGACACCATGCTGTAGCTTTATGATGTCAGAGCACCTCATGACAAATCGCCCTGGGTGACCATAACACAGGACAATGAGACTTCAGCAAGTCTGCTCTGGTTAACTATCGGTTATTATGACTGCAACGGAAGTAGGAAGTGTAATGGGAAAGTACTCTGCACCATTGAAAGTACTGGGCTCCCCTTTTGAAAGTGGGCTGGAGTGACCAGAACACAGAGTATCTGAAAGAGCACTCCATGTTGAGTATCAGAGCGCCACATACAGAGTGCAGGGAGGCAGGATAAATAAGCTTCCCCCATTTGAAAGTAAGTCAATCGCTCTAACAGAAGACAACTCATTGCAGCCTCAAAGGTGCCAAGAGCCGTCAGATGCTATGAACTCCTTCTAATGACAAGCAAAGCGATTAAATGAGAGTTTCACCTACCATGTAAATTGATAATGGAAGCCGAAGGCTGAGGACGCTTTCTTTTTTTTTTTTTTGTCTCAGCATCGCAGAGAAATGGTCTACGGCATCACTCCCTCTGCTGGTCATTCAGTATAATCTGCAGATGGAAAAGTCCACTGTTAGTCCATTAACAGAACTTGAATATCTCCAAACTAATGCAACACAATAAACAGATTTTTATAATGTGCTAATAATGAGTACTATGGCGTCTGTAACTCTGCGAAAATCCACAGCTCACTACAAACTCAAATCTGACTTTTATTTCCAACCTAGCATACTTCTCTCAATCAAAAGCCAAACTTTGCTACTACTCTCTACACCATTCCAGCACCTATATTAGGACATAAATAAAAAGATCTCAGTGCTAGCCCTGTGACATGGTATCTTTCTCACTGAGAATTTTTAGGTTATGGTACAGCAGTAACTATTAAGTGATCTGATAAGGTTTTGAAAGAAGGCTTATGCTACAGCTAGAGGTAATAATAAAAACTACGAATAACAGATTCTAACATCTTCATTCTTGTGCAACCCTATCAGTTAACCTATAGAGATCTCGAGAATATTATGATCACCCAAACCTTCAAACAAATGCATAAGTCAACTAATGCCTGAGTTTATTCATGTTACCATCTTTGTCTTCACCTGCACATCCTGTCTAGCCTGCTACCCATTTCAATTCCATGAAAAAGGCATCCTATTGCTTGCTCTCATGTCAGATGACACCATGCTGTAGCTTTATGATGTCAGAGCACCTCATGACAAATCGCCCTGGGTGACCATAACACAGGACAATGAGACTTCAGCAAGTCTGCTCTGGTTAACTATCGGTTATTATGACTGCAACGGAAGTAGGAAGTGTAATGGGAAAGTACTCTGCACCATTGAAAGTACTGGGCTCCCCTTTTGAAAGTGGGCTGGAGTGACCAGAACACAGAGTATCTGAAAGAGCACGCCATGTTGAGTATCAGAGCGCCACATACAGAGTGCAGGGAGGCAGGATAAATAAGCTTCCCCCATTTGAAAGTAAGTCAATCGCTCTAACAGAAGACAACTCATTGCAGCCTCAAAGGTGCCAAGAGCCGTCAGATGCTATGAACTCCTTCTAATGACAAGCAAAGCAATTAAATGAGAGTTTCACGTACCATGTAAATTGATAATGGAAGCCGAAGGCTGAGGACGCTTTCTTTTTTTTTTTGGTCTCGGCATCGCAGAGAAATGGTCTACGGCATCACTCCCTCTGCTGGTCATTCAGTATAATCTGCAGATGGAAAAGTCCACTGTTAGTCCATTAACAGAACTTGAATATCTCCAAACTAATGCAACACAATAAACAGATTTTTATAATGTGCTAATAATGAGTACTATGGCGTCTGTAACTCTGCGAAAATCCACAGCTCACTACAAACTCAAATCTGACTTTTATTTCCAACCTAGCATACTTCTCTCGATCAAAAGCCAAACTTTGCTACTACTCTCTACACCATTCCAGCACCTATATTAGGACATAAATAAAAAGATCTCAGTGCTAGCCCTGTGACATGGTATCTTTCTCACTGAGAATTTTTAGGTTATGGTACAGCAGTAACTATTAAGTGATCTGATAAGGTTTTGAAAGAAGGCTTATGCTACAGCTAGAGGTAATAATAAAAACTACGAATAACAGATTCTAACATCTTCATTCTTGTGCAACCCTATCAGTTAACCTATAGAGATCTCGAGAATATTATGATCACCCAAACCTTCAAACAAATGCATAAGTCAACTAATGCCTGAGTTTATTCATGTTACCATCTTTGTCTTCACCTGCACATCCTGTCTAGCCTGCTACCCATTTCAATTCCATGAAAAAGGCATCCTATTGCTTGCTCTCATGTCAGATGACACCATGCTGTAGCTTTATGATGTCAGAGCACCTCATGACAAATCGCCCTGGGTGACCATAACACAGGACAATGAGACTTCAGCAAGTCTGCTCTGGTTAACTATCGGTTATTATGACTGCAACGGAAGTAGGAAGTGTAATGGGAAAGTACTCTGCACCATTGAAAGTACTGGGCTCCCCTTTTGAAAGTGGGCTGGAGTGACCAGAACACAGAGTATCTGAAAGAGCACTCCATATTGAGTATCAGAGCGCCACATACAGAGTGCAGGGAGGCAGGATAAATAAGCTTCCCCCATTTGAAAGCAAGTCAATCGCTCTAACAGAAGACAACTCATTGCAGCCTCAAAGGTGCCAAGAGCCGTCAGATGCTATGAACTCCTTCTAATGACAAGCAAAGCAATTAAATGAGAGTTTCACGTACCATGTAAATTGATAATGGAAGCCGAAGGCTGAGGACGCTTTCTTTTTTTTTTTGGTCTCGGCATCGCAGAGAAATGGTCTACGGCATCACTCCCTCTGCTGGTCATTCAGTATAATCTGCAGATGGAAAAGTCCACTGTTAGTCCATTAACAGAACTTGAATATCTCCAAACTAATGCAACACAATAAACAGATTTTTATAATGTGCTAATAATGAGTACTATGGCGTCCAACTCTGCGAAAATCCACAGCTCACTACAAACTCAAATCTCACTTTTATTTCCAACCTAGCATACTTCTCTCAATCAAAAGCCAAACTTTGCTACTACTCTCTACACCATTCCAGCACCTATATTAGGACATAAATAAAAAGATCTCAGTGCTAGCCCTGTGACATGGTATCTTTCTCACTGAGAATTTTTAGGTTATGGTACAGCAGTAACTATTAAGTGATCTGATAAGGTTTTGAAAGAAGGCTTATGCTACAGCTAGAGGTAATAATAAAAACTACGAATAACAGATTCTAACATCTTCATTCTTGTGCAACCCTATCAGTTAACCTATAGAGATCTCGAGAATATTATGATCACCCAAACCTTCAAACAAATGCATAAGTCAACTAATGCCTGAGTTTATTCATGTTACCATCTTTGTCTTCACCTGCACATCCTGTCTAGCCTGCTACCCATTTCAATTCCATGAAAAAGGCATCCTATTGCTTGCTCTCATGTCAGATGACACCATGCTGTAGCTTTATGATGTCAGAGCACCTCATGACAAATCGCCCTGGGTGACCATAACACAGGACAATGAGACTTCAGCAAGTCTGCTCTGGTTAACTATCGGTTATTATGACTGCAACGGAAGTAGGAAGTGTAATGGGAAAGTACTCTGCACCATTGAAAGTACTGGGCTCCCCTTTTGAAAGTGGGCTGGAGTGACCAGAACACAGAGTATCTGAAAGAGCACTCCATGTTGAGTATCAGAGCGCCACATACAGAGTGCAGGGAGGCAGGATAAATAAGCTTCCCCCATTTGAAAGTAAGTCAATCGCTCTAACAGAAGACAACTCATTGCAGCCTCAAAGGTGCCAAGAGCCGTCAGATGCTATGAACTCCTTCTAATGACAAGCAAAGCGATTAAATGAGAGTTTCACCTACCATGTAAATTGATAATGGAAGCCGAAGGCTGAGGACGCTTTCTTTTTTTTTTTGGTCTCAGCATCGCAGAGAAATGGTCTACGGCATCACTCCCTCTGCTGGTCATTCAGTATAATCTGCAGATGGAAAAGTCCACTGTTAGTCCATTAACAGAACTTGAATATCTCCAAACTAATGCAACACAATAAACAGATTTTTATAATGTGCTAATAATGAGTACTATGGCGTCTGTAACTCTGCGAAAATCCACAGCTCACTACAAACTCAAATCTGACTTTTATTTCCAACCTAGCATACTTCTCTCAATCAAAAGCCAAACTTTGCTACTACTCTCTACACCATTCCAGCACCTATATTAGGACATAAATAAAAAGATCTCAGTGCTAGCCCTGTGACATGGTATCTTTCTCACTGAGAATTTTTAGGTTATGGTACAGCAGTAACTATTAAGTGATCTGATAAGGTTTTGAAAGAAGGCTTATGCTACAGCTAGAGGTAATAATAAAAACTACGAATAACAGATTCTAACATCTTCATTCTTGTGCAACCCTATCAGTTAACCTATAGAGATCTCGAGAATATTATGATCACCCAAACCTTCAAACAAATGCATAAGTCAACTAATGCCTGAGTTTATTCATGTTACCATCTTTGTCTTCACCTGCACATCCTGTCTAGCCTGCTACCCATTTCAATTCCATGAAAAAGGCATCCTATTGCTTGCTCTCATGTCAGATGACACCATGCTGTAGCTTTATGATGTCAGAGCACCTCATGACAAATCGCCCTGGGTGACCATAACACAGGACAATGAGACTTCAGCAAGTCTGCTCTGGTTAACTATCGGTTATTATGACTGCAACGGAAGTAGGAAGTGTAATGGGAAAGTACTCTGCACCATTGAAAGTACTGGGCTCCCCTTTTGAAAGTGGGCTGGAGTGACCAGAACACAGAGTATCTGAAAGAGCACTCCATGTTGAGTATCAGAGCGCCACATACAGAGTGCAGGGAGGCAGGATAAATAAGCTTCCCCCATTTGAAAGTAAGTCAATCGCTCTAACAGAAGACAACTCATTGCAGCCTCAAAGGTGCCAAGAGCCGTCAGATGCTATGAACTCCTTCTAATGACAAGCAAAGCGATTAAATGAGAGTTTCACCTACCATGTAAATTGATAATGGAAGCCGAAGGCTGAGGACGCTTTCTTTTTTTTTTTTTTGTCTCAGCATCGCAGAGAAATGGTCTACGGCATCACTCCCTCTGCTGGTCATTCAGTATAATCTGCAGATGGAAAAGTCCACTGTTAGTCCATTAACAGAACTTGAATATCTCCAAACTAATGCAACACAATAAACAGATTTTTATAATGTGCTAATAATGAGTACTATGGCGTCTGTAACTCTGCGAAAATCCACAGCTCACTACAAACTCAAATCTGACTTTTATTTCCAACCTAGCATACTTCTCTCAATCAAAAGCCAAACTTTGCTACTACTCTCTACACCATTCCAGCACCTATATTAGGACATAAATAAAAAGATCTCAGTGCTAGCCCTGTGACATGGTATCTTTCTCACTGAGAATTTTTAGGTTATGGTACAGCAGTAACTATTAAGTGATCTGATAAGGTTTTGAAAGAAGGCTTATGCTACAGCTAGAGGTAATAATAAAAACTACGAATAACAGATTCTAACATCTTCATTCTTGTGCAACCCTATCAGTTAACCTATAGAGATCTCGAGAATATTATGATCACCCAAACCTTCAAACAAATGCATAAGTCAACTAATGCCTGAGTTTATTCATGTTACCATCTTTGTCTTCACCTGCACATCCTGTCTAGCCTGCTACCCATTTCAATTCCATGAAAAAGGCATCCTATTGCTTGCTCTCATGTCAGATGACACCATGCTGTAGCTTTATGATGTCAGAGCACCTCATGACAAATCGCCCTGGGTGACCATAACACAGGACAATGAGACTTCAGCAAGTCTGCTCTGGTTAACTATCGGTTATTATGACTGCAACGGAAGTAGGAAGTGTAATGGGAAAGTACTCTGCACCATTGAAAGTACTGGGCTCCCCTTTTGAAAGTGGGCTGGAGTGACCAGAACACAGAGTATCTGAAAGAGCACGCCATGTTGAGTATCAGAGCGCCACATACAGAGTGCAGGGAGGCAGGATAAATAAGCTTCCCCCATTTGAAAGTAAGTCAATCGCTCTAACAGAAGAAGACAACTCATTGCAGCCTCAAAGGTGCCAAGAGCCGTCAGATGCTATGAACTCCTTCTAATGACAAGCAAAGCAATTAAATGAGAGTTTCACGTACCATGTAAATTGATAATGGAAGCCGAAGGCTGAGGACGCTTTCTTTTTTTTTTTGGTCTCGGCATCGCAGAGAAATGGTCTACGGCATCACTCCCTCTGCTGGTCATTCAGTATAATCTGCAGATGGAAAAGTCCACTGTTAGTCCATTAACAGAACTTGAATATCTCCAAACTAATGCAACACAATAAACAGATTTTTATAATGTGCTAATAATGAGTACTATGGCGTCTGTAACTCTGCGAAAATCCACAGCTCACTACAAACTCAAATCTGACTTTTATTTCCAACCTAGCATACTTCTCTCGATCAAAAGCCAAACTTTGCTACTACTCTCTACACCATTCCAGCACCTATATTAGGACATAAATAAAAAGATCTCAGTGCTAGCCCTGTGACATGGTATCTTTCTCACTGAGAATTTTTAGGTTATGGTACAGCAGTAACTATTAAGTGATCTGATAAGGTTTTGAAAGAAGGCTTATGCTACAGCTAGAGGTAATAATAAAAACTACGAATAACAGATTCTAACATCTTCATTCTTGTGCAACCCTATCAGTTAACCTATAGAGATCTCGAGAATATTATGATCACCCAAACCTTCAAACAAATGCATAAGTCAACTAATGCCTGAGTTTATTCATGTTACCATCTTTGTCTTCACCTGCACATCCTGTCTAGCCTGCTACCCATTTCAATTCCATGAAAAAGGCATCCTATTGCTTGCTCTCATGTCAGATGACACCATGCTGTAGCTTTATGATGTCAGAGCACCTCATGACAAATCGCCCTGGGTGACCATAACACAGGACAATGAGACTTCAGCAAGTCTGCTCTGGTTAACTATCGGTTATTATGACTGCAACGGAAGTAGGAAGTGTAATGGGAAAGTACTCTGCACCATTGAAAGTACTGGGCTCCCCTTTTGAAAGTGGGCTGGAGTGACCAGAACACAGAGTATCTGAAAGAGCACTCC
Organism: Triturus cristatus; assembly: GCF_964204655.1. Classification (NCBI taxonomy): domain Eukaryota; kingdom Metazoa; phylum Chordata; class Amphibia; order Caudata; family Salamandridae; genus Triturus; species Triturus cristatus. The sequence goes on from NW_028187731.1 coordinate 75,258, forward strand.
ATGTTGAGTATCAGAGCGCCACATACAGAGTGCAGGGAGGCAGGATAAATAAGCTTCCCCCATTTGAAAGTAAGTCAATCGCTCTAACAGAAGACAACTCATTGCAGCCTCAAAGGTGCCAAGAGCCGTCAGATGCTATGAACTCCTTCTAATTACAAGCAAAAGCGATTAAATGAGAGTTTCACCTACCATGTAAATTGATAATGGAAGCCGAAGGCTGAGGACGCTTTCTTTTTTTTTTTGGTCTCAGCATCGCAGAGAAATGGTCTACGGCATCACTCCCTCTGCTGGTCATTCAGTATAATCTGCAGATGGAAAAGTCCACTGTTAGTCCATTAACAGAACTTGAATATCTCCAAACTAATGCAACACAATAAACAGATTTTTATAATGTGCTAATAATGAGTACTATGGCGTCTGTAACTCTGCGAAAATCCACAGCTCACTACAAAGTCAAATCTGACTTTTATTTCCAACCTAGCATACTTCTCTCGATCAAAAGCCAAACTTTGCTACTACTCTCTACACCATTCCAGCACCTATATTAGGACATAAATAAAAAGATCTCAGTGCTAGCCCTGTGACATGGTATCTTTCTCACTGAGAATTTTTAGGTTATGGTACAGCAGTAACTATTAAGTGATCTGATAAGGTTTTGAAAGAAGGCTTATGCTACAGCTAGAGGTAATAATAAAAACTACGAATAACAGATTCTAACATCTTCATTCTTGTGCAACCCTATCAGTTAACCTATAGAGATCTCGAGAATATTATGATCACCCAAACCTTCAAACAAATGCATAAGTCAACTAATGCCTGAGTTTATTCATGTTACCATCTTTGTCTTCACATGCACATCCTGTCTAGCCTGCTACCCATTTCAATTCCATGAAAAAGGCATCCTATTGCTTGCTCTCATGTCAGATGACACCATGCTGTAGCTTTATGATGTCAGAGCACCTCATGACAAATCGCCCTGGGTGACCATAACACAGGACAATGAGACTTCAGCAAGTCTGCTCTGGTTAACTATCGGTTATTATGACTGCAACGGAAGTAGGAAGTGTAATGGGAAAGTACTCTGCACCATTGAAAGTACTGGGCTCCCCTTTTGAAAGTGGGCTGGAGTGACCAGAACACAGAGTATCTGAAAGAGCACTCCATGTTGAGTATCAGAGCGCCACATACAGAGTGCAGGGAGGCAGGATAAATAAGCTTCCCCCATTTGAAAGTAAGTCAATCGCTCTAACAGAAGACAACTCATTGCAGCCTCAAAGGTGCCAAGAGCCGTCAGATGCTATGAACTCCTTCTAATGACAAGCAAAGCAATTAAATGAGAGTTTCACGTACCATGTAAATTGATAATGGAAGCCGAAGGCTGAGGACGCTTTCTTTTTTTTTTTGGTCTCGGCATCGCAGAGAAATGGTCTACGGCATCACTCCCTCTGCTGGTCATTCAGTATAATCTGCAGATGGAAAAGTCCACTGTTAGTCCATTAACAGAACTTGAATATCTCCAAACTAATGCAACACAATAAACAGATTTTTATAATGTGCTAATAATGAGTACTATGGCGTCTGTAACTCTGCGAAAATCCACAGCTCACTACAAACTCAAATCTGACTTTTATTTCCAACCTAGCATACTTCTCTCGATCAAAAGCCAAACTTTGCTACTACTCTCTACACCATTCCAGCACCTATATTAGGACATAAATAAAAAGATCTCAGTGCTAGCCCTGTGACATGGTATCTTTCTCACTGAGAATTTTTAGGTTATGGTACAGCAGTAACTATTAAGTGATCTGATAAGGTTTTGAAAGAAGGCTTATGCTACAGCTAGAGGTAATAATAAAAACTACGAATAACAGATTCTAACATCTTCATTCTTGTGCAACCCTATCAGTTAACCTATAGAGATCTCGAGAATATTATGATCACCCAAACCTTCAAACAAATGCATAAGTCAACTAATGCCTGAGTTTATTCATGTTACCATCTTTGTCTTCACCTGCACATCCTGTCTAGCCTGCTACCCATTTCAATTCCATGAAAAAGGCATCCTATTGCTTGCTCTCATGTCAGATGACACCATGCTGTAGCTTTATGATGTCAGAGCACCTCATGACAAATCGCCCTGGGTGACCATAACACAGGACAATGAGACTTCAGCAAGTCTGCTCTGGTTAACTATCGGTTATTATGACTGCAACGGAAGTAGGAAGTGTAATGGGAAAGTACTCTGCACCATTGAAAGTACTGGGCTCCCCTTTTGAAAGTGGGCTGGAGTGACCAGAACACAGAGTATCTGAAAGAGCACGCCATGTTGAGTATCAGAGCGCCACATACAGAGTGCAGGGAGGCAGGATAAATAAGCTTCCCCCATTTGAAAGTAAGTCAATCGCTCTAACAGAAGACAACTCATTGCAGCCTCAAAGGTGCCAAGAGCCGTCAGATGCTATGAACTCCTTCTAATGACAAGCAAAGCAATTAAATGAGAGTTTCACGTACCATGTAAATTGATAATGGAAGCCGAAGGCTGAGGACGCTTTCTTTTTTTTTTTGGTCTCGGCATCGCAGAGAAATGGTCTACGGCATCACTCCCTCTGCTGGTCATTCAGTATAATCTGCAGATGGAAAAGTCCACTGTTAGTCCATTAACAGAACTTGAATATCTCCAAACTAATGCAACACAATAAACAGATTTTTATAATGTGCTAATAATGAGTACTATGGCGTCTGTAACTCTGCGAAAATCCACAGCTCACTACAAACTCAAATCTGACTTTTATTTCCAACCTAGCATACTTCTCTCAATCAAAAGCCAAACTTTGCTACTACTCTCTACACCATTCCAGCACCTATATTAGGACATAAATAAAAAGATCTCAGTGCTAGCCCTGTGACATGGTATCTTTCTCACTGAGAATTTTTAGGTTATGGTACAGCAGTAACTATTAAGTGATCTGATAAGGTTTTGAAAGAAGGCTTATGCTACAGCTAGAGGTAATAATAAAAACTACGAATAACAGATTCTAACATCTTCATTCTTGTGCAACCCTATCAGTTAACCTATAGAGATCTCGAGAATATTATGATCACCCAAACCTTCAAACAAATGCATAAGTCAACTAATGCCTGAGTTTATTCATGTTACCATCTTTGTCTTCACCTGCACATCCTGTCTAGCCTGCTACCCATTTCAATTCCATGAAAAAGGCATCCTATTGCTTGCTCTCATGTCAGATGACACCATGCTGTAGCTTTATGATGTCAGAGCACCTCATGACAAATCGCCCTGGGTGACCATAACACAGGACAATGAGACTTCAGCAAGTCTGCTCTGGTTAACTATCGGTTATTATGACTGCAACGGAAGTAGGAAGTGTAATGGGAAAGTACTCTGCACCATTGAAAGTACTGGGCTCCCCTTTTGAAAGTGGGCTGGAGTGACCAGAACACAGAGTATCTGAAAGAGCACTCCATGTTGAGTATCAGAGCGCCACATACAGAGTGCAGGGAGGCAGGATAAATAAGCTTCCCCCATTTGAAAGTAAGTCAATCGCTCTAACAGAAGACAACTCATTGCAGCCTCAAAGGTGCCAAGAGCCGTCAGATGCTATGAACTCCTTCTAATGACAAGCAAAGCGATTAAATGAGAGTTTCACCTACCATGTAAATTGATAATGGAAGCCGAAGGCTGAGGACGCTTTCTTTTTTTTTTTTTTGTCTCAGCATCGCAGAGAAATGGTCTACGGCATCACTCCCTCTGCTGGTCATTCAGTATAATCTGCAGATGGAAAAGTCCACTGTTAGTCCATTAACAGAACTTGAATATCTCCAAACTAATGCAACACAATAAACAGATTTTTATAATGTGCTAATAATGAGTACTATGGCGTCTGTAACTCTGCGAAAATCCACAGCTCACTACAAACTCAAATCTGACTTTTATTTCCAACCTAGCATACTTCTCTCAATCAAAAGCCAAACTTTGCTACTACTCTCTACACCATTCCAGCACCTATATTAGGACATAAATAAAAAGATCTCAGTGCTAGCCCTGTGACATGGTATCTTTCTCACTGAGAATTTTTAGGTTATGGTACAGCAGTAACTATTAAGTGATCTGATAAGGTTTTGAAAGAAGGCTTATGCTACAGCTAGAGGTAATAATAAAAACTACGAATAACAGATTCTAACATCTTCATTCTTGTGCAACCCTATCAGTTAACCTATAGAGATCTCGAGAATATTATGATCACCCAAACCTTCAAACAAATGCATAAGTCAACTAATGCCTGAGTTTATTCATGTTACCATCTTTGTCTTCACCTGCACATCCTGTCTAGCCTGCTACCCATTTCAATTCCATGAAAAAGGCATCCTATTGCTTGCTCTCATGTCAGATGACACCATGCTGTAGCTTTATGATGTCAGAGCACCTCATGACAAATCGCCCTGGGTGACCATAACACAGGACAATGAGACTTCAGCAAGTCTGCTCTGGTTAACTATCGGTTATTATGACTGCAACGGAAGTAGGAAGTGTAATGGGAAAGTACTCTGCACCATTGAAAGTACTGGGCTCCCCTTTTGAAAGTGGGCTGGAGTGACCAGAACACAGAGTATCTGAAAGAGCACGCCATGTTGAGTATCAGAGCGCCACATACAGAGTGCAGGGAGGCAGGATAAATAAGCTTCCCCCATTTGAAAGTAAGTCAATCGCTCTAACAGAAGACAACTCATTGCAGCCTCAAAGGTGCCAAGAGCCGTCAGATGCTATGAACTCCTTCTAATGACAAGCAAAGCAATTAAATGAGAGTTTCACGTACCATGTAAATTGATAATGGAAGCCGAAGGCTGAGGACGCTTTCTTTTTTTTTTTGGTCTCGGCATCGCAGAGAAATGGTCTACGGCATCACTCCCTCTGCTGGTCATTCAGTATAATCTGCAGATGGAAAAGTCCACTGTTAGTCCATTAACAGAACTTGAATATCTCCAAACTAATGCAACACAATAAACAGATTTTTATAATGTGCTAATAATGAGTACTATGGCGTCTGTAACTCTGCGAAAATCCACAGCTCACTACAAACTCAAATCTGACTTTTATTTCCAACCTAGCATACTTCTCTCGATCAAAAGCCAAACTTTGCTACTACTCTCTACACCATTCCAGCACCTATATTAGGACATAAATAAAAAGATCTCAGTGCTAGCCCTGTGACATGGTATCTTTCTCACTGAGAATTTTTAGGTTATGGTACAGCAGTAACTATTAAGTGATCTGATAAGGTTTTGAAAGAAGGCTTATGCTACAGCTAGAGGTAATAATAAAAACTACGAATAACAGATTCTAACATCTTCATTCTTGTGCAACCCTATCAGTTAACCTATAGAGATCTCGAGAATATTATGATCACCCAAACCTTCAAACAAATGCATAAGTCAACTAATGCCTGAGTTTATTCATGTTACCATCTTTGTCTTCACCTGCACATCCTGTCTAGCCTGCTACCCATTTCAATTCCATGAAAAAGGCATCCTATTGCTTGCTCTCATGTCAGATGACACCATGCTGTAGCTTTATGATGTCAGAGCACCTCATGACAAATCGCCCTGGGTGACCATAACACAGGACAATGAGACTTCAGCAAGTCTGCTCTGGTTAACTATCGGTTATTATGACTGCAACGGAAGTAGGAAGTGTAATGGGAAAGTACTCTGCACCATTGAAAGTACTGGGCTCCCCTTTTGAAAGTGGGCTGGAGTGACCAGAACACAGAGTATCTGAAAGAGCACTCCATATTGAGTATCAGAGCGCCACATACAGAGTGCAGGGAGGCAGGATAAATAAGCTTCCCCCATTTGAAAGCAAGTCAATCGCTCTAACAGAAGACAACTCATTGCAGCCTCAAAGGTGCCAAGAGCCGTCAGATGCTATGAACTCCTTCTAATGACAAGCAAAGCAATTAAATGAGAGTTTCACGTACCATGTAAATTGATAATGGAAGCCGAAGGCTGAGGACGCTTTCTTTTTTTTTTTGGTCTCGGCATCGCAGAGAAATGGTCTACGGCATCACTCCCTCTGCTGGTCATTCAGTATAATCTGCAGATGGAAAAGTCCACTGTTAGTCCATTAACAGAACTTGAATATCTCCAAACTAATGCAACACAATAAACAGATTTTTATAATGTGCTAATAATGAGTACTATGGCGTCCAACTCTGCGAAAATCCACAGCTCACTACAAACTCAAATCTCACTTTTATTTCCAACCTAGCATACTTCTCTCAATCAAAAGCCAAACTTTGCTACTACTCTCTACACCATTCCAGCACCTATATTAGGACATAAATAAAAAGATCTCAGTGCTAGCCCTGTGACATGGTATCTTTCTCACTGAGAATTTTTAGGTTATGGTACAGCAGTAACTATTAAGTGATCTGATAAGGTTTTGAAAGAAGGCTTATGCTACAGCTAGAGGTAATAATAAAAACTACGAATAACAGATTCTAACATCTTCATTCTTGTGCAACCCTATCAGTTAACCTATAGAGATCTCGAGAATATTATGATCACCCAAACCTTCAAACAAATGCATAAGTCAACTAATGCCTGAGTTTATTCATGTTACCATCTTTGTCTTCACCTGCACATCCTGTCTAGCCTGCTACCCATTTCAATTCCATGAAAAAGGCATCCTATTGCTTGCTCTCATGTCAGATGACACCATGCTGTAGCTTTATGATGTCAGAGCACCTCATGACAAATCGCCCTGGGTGACCATAACACAGGACAATGAGACTTCAGCAAGTCTGCTCTGGTTAACTATCGGTTATTATGACTGCAACGGAAGTAGGAAGTGTAATGGGAAAGTACTCTGCACCATTGAAAGTACTGGGCTCCCCTTTTGAAAGTGGGCTGGAGTGACCAGAACACAGAGTATCTGAAAGAGCACTCCATGTTGAGTATCAGAGCGCCACATACAGAGTGCAGGGAGGCAGGATAAATAAGCTTCCCCCATTTGAAAGTAAGTCAATCGCTCTAACAGAAGACAACTCATTGCAGCCTCAAAGGTGCCAAGAGCCGTCAGATGCTATGAACTCCTTCTAATGACAAGCAAAGCGATTAAATGAGAGTTTCACCTACCATGTAAATTGATAATGGAAGCCGAAGGCTGAGGACGCTTTCTTTTTTTTTTTGGTCTCAGCATCGCAGAGAAATGGTCTACGGCATCACTCCCTCTGCTGGTCATTCAGTATAATCTGCAGATGGAAAAGTCCACTGTTAGTCCATTAACAGAACTTGAATATCTCCAAACTAATGCAACACAATAAACAGATTTTTATAATGTGCTAATAATGAGTACTATGGCGTCTGTAACTCTGCGAAAATCCACAGCTCACTACAAACTCAAATCTGACTTTTATTTCCAACCTAGCATACTTCTCTCAATCAAAAGCCAAACTTTGCTACTACTCTCTACACCATTCCAGCACCTATATTAGGACATAAATAAAAAGATCTCAGTGCTAGCCCTGTGACATGGTATCTTTCTCACTGAGAATTTTTAGGTTATGGTACAGCAGTAACTATTAAGTGATCTGATAAGGTTTTGAAAGAAGGCTTATGCTACAGCTAGAGGTAATAATAAAAACTACGAATAACAGATTCTAACATCTTCATTCTTGTGCAACCCTATCAGTTAACCTATAGAGATCTCGAGAATATTATGATCACCCAAACCTTCAAACAAATGCATAAGTCAACTAATGCCTGAGTTTATTCATGTTACCATCTTTGTCTTCACCTGCACATCCTGTCTAGCCTGCTACCCATTTCAATTCCATGAAAAAGGCATCCTATTGCTTGCTCTCATGTCAGATGACACCATGCTGTAGCTTTATGATGTCAGAGCACCTCATGACAAATCGCCCTGGGTGACCATAACACAGGACAATGAGACTTCAGCAAGTCTGCTCTGGTTAACTATCGGTTATTATGACTGCAACGGAAGTAGGAAGTGTAATGGGAAAGTACTCTGCACCATTGAAAGTACTGGGCTCCCCTTTTGAAAGTGGGCTGGAGTGACCAGAACACAGAGTATCTGAAAGAGCACTCCATGTTGAGTATCAGAGCGCCACATACAGAGTGCAGGGAGGCAGGATAAATAAGCTTCCCCCATTTGAAAGTAAGTCAATCGCTCTAACAGAAGACAACTCATTGCAGCCTCAAAGGTGCCAAGAGCCGTCAGATGCTATGAACTCCTTCTAATGACAAGCAAAGCGATTAAATGAGAGTTTCACCTACCATGTAAATTGATAATGGAAGCCGAAGGCTGAGGACGCTTTCTTTTTTTTTTTTTTGTCTCAGCATCGCAGAGAAATGGTCTACGGCATCACTCCCTCTGCTGGTCATTCAGTATAATCTGCAGATGGAAAAGTCCACTGTTAGTCCATTAACAGAACTTGAATATCTCCAAACTAATGCAACACAATAAACAGATTTTTATAATGTGCTAATAATGAGTACTATGGCGTCTGTAACTCTGCGAAAATCCACAGCTCACTACAAACTCAAATCTGACTTTTATTTCCAACCTAGCATACTTCTCTCAATCAAAAGCCAAACTTTGCTACTACTCTCTACACCATTCCAGCACCTATATTAGGACATAAATAAAAAGATCTCAGTGCTAGCCCTGTGACATGGTATCTTTCTCACTGAGAATTTTTAGGTTATGGTACAGCAGTAACTATTAAGTGATCTGATAAGGTTTTGAAAGAAGGCTTATGCTACAGCTAGAGGTAATAATAAAAACTACGAATAACAGATTCTAACATCTTCATTCTTGTGCAACCCTATCAGTTAACCTATAGAGATCTCGAGAATATTATGATCACCCAAACCTTCAAACAAATGCATAAGTCAACTAATGCCTGAGTTTATTCATGTTACCATCTTTGTCTTCACCTGCACATCCTGTCTAGCCTGCTACCCATTTCAATTCCATGAAAAAGGCATCCTATTGCTTGCTCTCATGTCAGATGACACCATGCTGTAGCTTTATGATGTCAGAGCACCTCATGACAAATCGCCCTGGGTGACCATAACACAGGACAATGAGACTTCAGCAAGTCTGCTCTGGTTAACTATCGGTTATTATGACTGCAACGGAAGTAGGAAGTGTAATGGGAAAGTACTCTGCACCATTGAAAGTACTGGGCTCCCCTTTTGAAAGTGGGCTGGAGTGACCAGAACACAGAGTATCTGAAAGAGCACGCCATGTTGAGTATCAGAGCGCCACATACAGAGTGCAGGGAGGCAGGATAAATAAGCTTCCCCCATTTGAAAGTAAGTCAATCGCTCTAACAGAAGAAGACAACTCATTGCAGCCTCAAAGGTGCCAAGAGCCGTCAGATGCTATGAACTCCTTCTAATGACAAGCAAAGCAATTAAATGAGAGTTTCACGTACCATGTAAATTGATAATGGAAGCCGAAGGCTGAGGACGCTTTCTTTTTTTTTTTGGTCTCGGCATCGCAGAGAAATGGTCTACGGCATCACTCCCTCTGCTGGTCATTCAGTATAATCTGCAGATGGAAAAGTCCACTGTTAGTCCATTAACAGAACTTGAATATCTCCAAACTAATGCAACACAATAAACAGATTTTTATAATGTGCTAATAATGAGTACTATGGCGTCTGTAACTCTGCGAAAATCCACAGCTCACTACAAACTCAAATCTGACTTTTATTTCCAACCTAGCATACTTCTCTCGATCAAAAGCCAAACTTTGCTACTACTCTCTACACCATTCCAGCACCTATATTAGGACATAAATAAAAAGATCTCAGTGCTAGCCCTGTGACATGGTATCTTTCTCACTGAGAATTTTTAGGTTATGGTACAGCAGTAACTATTAAGTGATCTGATAAGGTTTTGAAAGAAGGCTTATGCTACAGCTAGAGGTAATAATAAAAACTACGAATAACAGATTCTAACATCTTCATTCTTGTGCAACCCTATCAGTTAACCTATAGAGATCTCGAGAATATTATGATCACCCAAACCTTCAAACAAATGCATAAGTCAACTAATGCCTGAGTTTATTCATGTTACCATCTTTGTCTTCACCTGCACATCCTGTCTAGCCTGCTACCCATTTCAATTCCATGAAAAAGGCATCCTATTGCTTGCTCTCATGTCAGATGACACCATGCTGTAGCTTTATGATGTCAGAGCACCTCATGACAAATCGCCCTGGGTGACCATAACACAGGACAATGAGACTTCAGCAAGTCTGCTCTGGTTAACTATCGGTTATTATGACTGCAACGGAAGTAGGAAGTGTAATGGGAAAGTACTCTGCACCATTGAAAGTACTGGGCTCCCCTTTTGAAAGTGGGCTGGAGTGACCAGAACACAGAGTATCTGAAAGAGCACTCCATGTTGAGTATCAGAGCGCCACATACAGAGTGCAGGGAGGCAGGATAAATAAGCTTCCCCCATTTGAAAGTAAGTCAATCGCTCTAACAGAAGACAACTCATTGCAGCCTCAAAGGTGCCAAGAGCCGTCAGATGCTATGAACTCCTTCTAATTACAAGCAAAAGCGATTAAATGAGAGTTTCACCTACCATGTAAATTGATAATGGAAGCCGAAGGCTGAGGACGCTTTCTTTTTTTTTTTGGTCTCAGCATCGCAGAGAAATGGTCTACGGCATCACTCCCTCTGCTGGTCATTCAGTATAATCTGCAGATGGAAAAGTCCACTGTTAGTCCATTAACAGAACTTGAATATCTCCAAACTAATGCAACACAATAAACAGATTTTTATAATGTGCTAATAATGAGTACTATGGCGTCTGTAACTCTGCGAAAATCCACAGCTCACTACAAAGTCAAATCTGACTTTTATTTCCAACCTAGCATACTTCTCTCGATCAAAAGCCAAACTTTGCTACTACTCTCTACACCATTCCAGCACCTATATTAGGACATAAATAAAAAGATCTCAGTGCTAGCCCTGTGACATGGTATCTTTCTCACTGAGAATTTTTAGGTTATGGTACAGCAGTAACTATTAAGTGATCTGATAAGGTTTTGAAAGAAGGCTTATGCTACAGCTAGAGGTAATAATAAAAACTACGAATAACAGATTCTAACATCTTCATTCTTGTGCAACCCTATCAGTTAACCTATAGAGATCTCGAGAATATTATGATCACCCAAACCTTCAAACAAATGCATAAGTCAACTAATGCCTGAGTTTATTCATGTTACCATCTTTGTCTTCACATGCACATCCTGTCTAGCCTGCTACCCATTTCAATTCCATGAAAAAGGCATCCTATTGCTTGCTCTCATGTCAGATGACACCATGCTGTAGCTTTATGATGTCAGAGCACCTCATGACAAATCGCCCTGGGTGACCATAACACAGGACAATGAGACTTCAGCAAGTCTGCTCTGGTTAACTATCGGTTATTATGACTGCAACGGAAGTAGGAAGTGTAATGGGAAAGTACTCTGCACCATTGAAAGTACTGGGCTCCCCTTTTGAAAGTGGGCTGGAGTGACCAGAACACAGAGTATCTGAAAGAGCACTCCATGTTGAGTATCAGAGCGCCACATACAGAGTGCAGGGAGGCAGGATAAATAAGCTTCCCCCATTTGAAAGTAAGTCAATCGCTCTAACAGAAGACAACTCATTGCAGCCTCAAAGGTGCCAAGAGCCGTCAGATGCTATGAACTCCTTCTAATGACAAGCAAAGCAATTAAATGAGAGTTTCACGTACCATGTAAATTGATAATGGAAGCCGAAGGCTGAGGACGCTTTCTTTTTTTTTTTGGTCTCGGCATCGCAGAGAAATGGTCTACGGCATCACTCCCTCTGCTGGTCATTCAGTATAATCTGCAGATGGAAAAGTCCACTGTTAGTCCATTAACAGAACTTGAATATCTCCAAACTAATGCAACACAATAAACAGATTTTTATAATGTGCTAATAATGAGTACTATGGCGTCTGTAACTCTGCGAAAATCCACAGCTCACTACAAACTCAAATCTGACTTTTATTTCCAACCTAGCATACTTCTCTCGATCAAAAGCCAAACTTTGCTACTACTCTCTACACCATTCCAGCACCTATATTAGGACATAAATAAAAAGATCTCAGTGCTAGCCCTGTGACATGGTATCTTTCTCACTGAGAATTTTTAGGTTATGGTACAGCAGTAACTATTAAGTGATCTGATAAGGTTTTGAAAGAAGGCTTATGCTACAGCTAGAGGTAATAATAAAAACTACGAATAACAGATTCTAACATCTTCATTCTTGTGCAACCCTATCAGTTAACCTATAGAGATCTCGAGAATATTATGATCACCCAAACCTTCAAACAAATGCATAAGTCAACTAATGCCTGAGTTTATTCATGTTACCATCTTTGTCTTCACCTGCACATCCTGTCTAGCCTGCTACCCATTTCAATTCCATGAAAAAGGCATCCTATTGCTTGCTCTCATGTCAGATGACACCATGCTGTAGCTTTATGATGTCAGAGCACCTCATGACAAATCGCCCTGGGTGACCATAACACAGGACAATGAGACTTCAGCAAGTCTGCTCTGGTTAACTATCGGTTATTATGACTGCAACGGAAGTAGGAAGTGTAATGGGAAAGTACTCTGCACCATTGAAAGTACTGGGCTCCCCTTTTGAAAGTGGGCTGGAGTGACCAGAACACAGAGTATCTGAAAGAGCACGCCATGTTGAGTATCAGAGCGCCACATACAGAGTGCAGGGAGGCAGGATAAATAAGCTTCCCCCATTTGAAAGTAAGTCAATCGCTCTAACAGAAGACAACTCATTGCAGCCTCAAAGGTGCCAAGAGCCGTCAGATGCTATGAACTCCTTCTAATGACAAGCAAAGCAATTAAATGAGAGTTTCACGTACCATGTAAATTGATAATGGAAGCCGAAGGCTGAGGACGCTTTCTTTTTTTTTTTGGTCTCGGCATCGCAGAGAAATGGTCTACGGCATCACTCCCTCTGCTGGTCATTCAGTATAATCTGCAGATGGAAAAGTCCACTGTTAGTCCATTAACAGAACTTGAATATCTCCAAACTAATGCAACACAATAAACAGATTTTTATAATGTGCTAATAATGAGTACTATGGCGTCTGTAACTCTGCGAAAATCCACAGCTCACTACAAAGTCAAATCTGACTTTTATTTCCAACCTAGCATACTTCTCTCGATCAAAAGCCAAACTTTGCTACTACTCTCTACACCATTCCAGCACCTATATTAGGACATAAATAAAAAGATCTCAGTGCTAGCCCTGTGACATGGTATCTTTCTCACTGAGAATTTTTAGGTTATGGTACAGCAGTAACTATTAAGTGATCTGATAAGGTTTTGAAAGAAGGCTTATGCTACAGCTAGAGGTAATAATAAAAACTACGAATAACAGATTCTAACATCTTCATTCTTGTGCAACCCTATCAGTTAACCTATAGAGATCTCGAGAATATTATGATCACCCAAACCTTCAAACAAATGCATAAGTCAACTAATGCCTGAGTTTATTCATGTTACCATCTTTGTCTTCACATGCACATCCTGTCTAGCCTGCTACCCATTTCAATTCCATGAAAAAGGCATCCTATTGCTTGCTCTCATGTCAGATGACACCATGCTGTAGCTTTATGATGTCAGAGCACCTCATGACAAATCGCCCTGGGTGACCATAACACAGGACAATGAGACTTCAGCAAGTCTGCTCTGGTTAACTATCGGTTATTATGACTGCAACGGAAGTAGGAAGTGTAATGGGAAAGTACTCTGCACCATTGAAAGTACTGGGCTCCCCTTTTGAAAGTGGGCTGGAGTGACCAGAACACAGAGTATCTGAAAGAGCACTCCATGTTGAGTATCAGAGCGCCACATACAGAGTGCAGGGAGGCAGGATAAATAAGCTTCCCCCATTTGAAAGTAAGTCAATCGCTCTAACAGAAGACAACTCATTGCAGCCTCAAAGGTGCCAAGAGCCGTCAGATGCTATGAACTCCTTCTAATGACAAGCAAAGCGATTAAATGAGAGTTTCACCTACCATGTAAATTGATAATGGAAGCCGAAGGCTGAGGACGCTTTCTTTTTTTTTTTTTGTCTCAGCATCGCAGAGAAATGGTCTACGGCATCACTCCCTCTGCTGGTCATTCAGTATAATCTGCAGATGGAAAAGTCCACTGTTAGTCCATTAACAGAACTTGAATATCTCCAAACTAATGCAACACAATAAACAGATTTTTATAATGTGCTAATAATGAGTACTATGGCGTCTGTAACTCTGCGAAAATCCACAGCTCACTACAAACTCAAATCTGACTTTTATTTCCAACCTAGCATACTTCTCTCAATCAAAAGCCAAACTTTGCTACTACTCTCTACACCATTCCAGCACCTATATTAGGACATAAATAAAAAGATCTCAGTGCTAGCCCTGTGACATGGTATCTTTCTCACTGAGAATTTTTAGGTTATGGTACAGCAGTAACTATTAAGTGATCTGATAAGGTTTTGAAAGAAGGCTTATGCTACAGCTAGAGGTAATAATAAAAACTACGAATAACAGATTCTAACATCTTCATTCTTGTGCAACCCTATCAGTTAACCTATAGAGATCTCGAGAATATTATGATCACCCAAACCTTCAAACAAATGCATAAGTCAACTAATGCCTGAGTTTATTCATGTTACCATCTTTGTCTTCACCTGCACATCCTGTCTAGCCTGCTACCCATTTCAATTCCATGAAAAAGGCATCCTATTGCTTGCTCTCATGTCAGATGACACCATGCTGTAGCTTTATGATGTCAGAGCACCTCATGACAAATCGCCCTGGGTGACCATAACACAGGACAATGAGACTTCAGCAAGTCTGCTCTGGTTAACTATCGGTTATTATGACTGCAACGGAAGTAGGAAGTGTAATGGGAAAGTACTCTGCACCATTGAAAGTACTGGGCTCCCCTTTTGAAAGTGGGCTGGAGTGACCAGAACACAGAGTATCTGAAAGAGCACTCCATGTTGAGTATCAGAGCGCCACATACAGAGTGCAGGGAGGCAGGATAAATAAGCTTCCCCCATTTGAAAGTAAGTCAATCGCTCTAACAGAAGACAACTCATTGCAGCCTCAAAGGTGCCAAGAGCCGTCAGATGCTATGAACTCCTTCTAATGACAAGCAAAGCAATTAAATGAGAGTTTCACGTACCATGTAAATTGATAATGGAAGCCGAAGGCTGAGGACGCTTTCTTTTTTTTTTTGGTCTCGGCATCGCAGAGAAATGGTCTACGGCATCACTCCCTCTGCTGGTCATTCAGTATAATCTGCAGATGGAAAAGTCCACTGTTAGTCCATTAACAGAACTTGAATATCTCCAAACTAATGCAACACAATAAACAGATTTTTATAATGTGCTAATAATGAGTACTATGGCGTCTGTAACTCTGCGAAAATCCACAGCTCACTACAAACTCAAATCTGACTTTTATTTCCAACCTAGCATACTTCTCTCGATCAAAAGCCAAACTTTGCTACTACTCTCTACACCATTCCAGCACCTATATTAGGACATAAATAAAAAGATCTCAGTGCTAGCCCTGTGACATGGTATCTTTCTCACTGAGAATTTTTAGGTTATGGTACAGCAGTAACTATTAAGTGATCTGATAAGGTTTTGAAAGAAGGCTTATGCTACAGCTAGAGGTAATAATAAAAACTACGAATAACAGATTCTAACATCTTCATTCTTGTGCAACCCTATCAGTTAACCTATAGAGATCTCGAGAATATTATGATCACCCAAACCTTCAAACAAATGCATAAGTCAACTAATGCCTGAGTTTATTCATGTTACCATCTTTGTCTTCACCTGCACATCCTGTCTAGCCTGCTACCCATTTCAATTCCATGAAAAAGGCATCCTATTGCTTGCTCTCATGTCAGATGACACCATGCTGTAGCTTTATGATGTCAGAGCACCTCATGACAAATCGCCCTGGGTGACCATAACACAGGACAATGAGACTTCAGCAAGTCTGCTCTGGTTAACTATCGGTTATTATGACTGCAACGGAAGTAGGAAGTGTAATGGGAAAGTACTCTGCACCATTGAAAGTACTGGGCTCCCCTTTTGAAAGTGGGCTGGAGTGACCAGAACACAGAGTATCTGAAAGAGCACGCCATGTTGAGTATCAGAGCGCCACATACAGAGTGCAGGGAGGCAGGATAAATAAGCTTCCCCCATTTGAAAGTAAGTCAATCGCTCTAACAGAAGACAACTCATTGCAGCCTCAAAGGTGCCAAGAGCCGTCAGATGCTATGAACTCCTTCTAATGACAAGCAAAGCAATTAAATGAGAGTTTCACGTACCATGTAAATTGATAATGGAAGCCGAAGGCTGAGGACGCTTTCTTTTTTTTTTTGGTCTCGGCATCGCAGAGAAATGGTCTACGGCATCACTCCCTCTGCTGGTCATTCAGTATAATCTGCAGATGGAAAAGTCCACTGTTAGTCCATTAACAGAACTTGAATATCTCCAAACTAATGCAACACAATAAACAGATTTTTATAATGTGCTAATAATGAGTACTATGGCGTCTGTAACTCTGCGAAAATCCACAGCTCACTACAAAGTCAAATCTGACTTTTATTTCCAACCTAGCATACTTCTCTCGATCAAAAGCCAAACTTTGCTACTACTCTCTACACCATTCCAGCACCTATATTAGGACATAAATAAAAAGATCTCAGTGCTAGCCCTGTGACATGGTATCTTTCTCACTGAGAATTTTTAGGTTATGGTACAGCAGTAACTATTAAGTGATCTGATAAGGTTTTGAAAGAAGGCTTATGCTACAGCTAGAGGTAATAATAAAAACTACGAATAACAGATTCTAACATCTTCATTCTTGTGCAACCCTATCAGTTAACCTATAGAGATCTCGAGAATATTATGATCACCCAAACCTTCAAACAAATGCATAAGTCAACTAATGCCTGAGTTTATTCATGTTACCATCTTTGTCTTCACATGCACATCCTGTCTAGCCTGCTACCCATTTCAATTCCATGAAAAAGGCATCCTATTGCTTGCTCTCATGTCAGATGACACCATGCTGTAGCTTTATGATGTCAGAGCACCTCATGACAAATCGCCCTGGGTGACCATAACACAGGACAATGAGACTTCAGCAAGTCTGCTCTGGTTAACTATCGGTTATTATGACTGCAACGGAAGTAGGAAGTGTAATGGGAAAGTACTCTGCACCATTGAAAGTACTGGGCTCCCCTTTTGAAAGTGGGCTGGAGTGACCAGAACACAGAGTATCTGAAAGAGCACTCCATGTTGAGTATCAGAGCGCCACATACAGAGTGCAGGGAGGCAGGATAAATAAGCTTCCCCCATTTGAAAGTAAGTCAATCGCTCTAACAGAAGACAACTCATTGCAGCCTCAAAGGTGCCAAGAGCCGTCAGATGCTATGAACTCCTTCTAATGACAAGCAAAAGCGATTAAATGAGAGTTTCACCTACCATGTAAATTGATAATGGAAGCCGAAGGCTGAGGACGCTTTCTTTTTTTTTTTGGTCTCAGCATCGCAGAGAAATGGTCTACGGCATCACTCCCTCTGCTGGTCATTCAGTATAATCTGCAGATGGAAAAGTCCACTGTTAGTCCATTAACAGAACTTGAATATCTCCAAACTAATGCAACACAATAAACAGATTTTTATAATGTGCTAATAATGAGTACTATGGCGTCTGTAACTCTGCGAAAATCCACAGCTCACTACAAAGTCAAATCTGACTTTTATTTCCAACCTAGCATACTTCTCTCGATCAAAAGCCAAACTTTGCTACTACTCTCTACACCATTCCAGCACCTATATTAGGACATAAATAAAAAGATCTCAGTGCTAGCCCTGTGACATGGTATCTTTCTCACTGAGAATTTTTAGGTTATGGTACAGCAGTAACTATTAAGTGATCTGATAAGGTTTTGAAAGAAGGCTTATGCTACAGCTAGAGGTAATAATAAAAACTACGAATAACAGATTCTAACATCTTCATTCTTGTGCAACCCTATCAGTTAACCTATAGAGATCTCGAGAATATTATGATCACCCAAACCTTCAAACAAATGCATAAGTCAACTAATGCCTGAGTTTATTCATGTTACCATCTTTGTCTTCACATGCACATCCTGTCTAGCCTGCTACCCATTTCAATTCCATGAAAAAGGCATCCTATTGCTTGCTCTCATGTCAGATGACACCATGCTGTAGCTTTATGATGTCAGAGCACCTCATGACAAATCGCCCTGGGTGACCATAACACAGGACAATGAGACTTCAGCAAGTCTGCTCTGGTTAACTATCGGTTATTATGACTGCAACGGAAGTAGGAAGTGTAATGGGAAAGTACTCTGCACCATTGAAAGTACTGGGCTCCCCTTTTGAAAGTGGGCTGGAGTGACCAGAACACAGAGTATCTGAAAGAGCACTCCATGTTGAGTATCAGAGCGCCACATACAGAGTGCAGGGAGGCAGGATAAATAAGCTTCCCCCATTTGAAAGTAAGTCAATCGCTCTAACAGAAGACAACTCATTGCAGCCTCAAAGGTGCCAAGAGCCGTCAGATGCTATGAACTCCTTCTAATGACAAGCAAAGCGATTAAATGAGAGTTTCACCTACCATGTAAATTGATAATGGAAGCCGAAGGCTGAGGACGCTTTCTTTTTTTTTTTTTGTCTCAGCATCGCAGAGAAATGGTCTACGGCATCACTCCCTCTGCTGGTCATTCAGTATAATCTGCAGATGGAAAAGTCCACTGTTAGTCCATTAACAGAACTTGAATATCTCCAAACTAATGCAACACAATAAACAGATTTTTATAATGTGCTAATAATGAGTACTATGGCGTCTGTAACTCTGCGAAAATCCACAGCTCACTACAAACTCAAATCTGACTTTTATTTCCAACCTAGCATACTTCTCTCAATCAAAAGCCAAACTTTGCTACTACTCTCTACACCATTCCAGCACCTATATTAGGACATAAATAAAAAGATCTCAGTGCTAGCCCTGTGACATGGTATCTTTCTCACTGAGAATTTTTAGGTTATGGTACAGCAGTAACTATTAAGTGATCTGATAAGGTTTTGAAAGAAGGCTTATGCTACAGCTAGAGGTAATAATAAAAACTACGAATAACAGATTCTAACATCTTCATTCTTGTGCAACCCTATCAGTTAACCTATAGAGATCTCGAGAATATTATGATCACCCAAACCTTCAAACAAATGCATAAGTCAACTAATGCCTGAGTTTATTCATGTTACCATCTTTGTCTTCACCTGCACATCCTGTCTAGCCTGCTACCCATTTCAATTCCATGAAAAAGGCATCCTATTGCTTGCTCTCATGTCAGATGACACCATGCTGTAGCTTTATGATGTCAGAGCACCTCATGACAAATCGCCCTGGGTGACCATAACACAGGACAATGAGACTTCAGCAAGTCTGCTCTGGTTAACTATCGGTTATTATGACTGCAACGGAAGTAGGAAGTGTAATGGGAAAGTACTCTGCACCATTGAAAGTACTGGGCTCCCCTTTTGAAAGTGGGCTGGAGTGACCAGAACACAGAGTATCTGAAAGAGCACTCCATGTTGAGTATCAGAGCGCCACATACAGAGTGCAGGGAGGCAGGATAAATAAGCTTCCCCCATTTGAAAGTAAGTCAATCGCTCTAACAGAAGACAACTCATTGCAGCCTCAAAGGTGCCAAGAGCCGTCAGATGCTATGAACTCCTTCTAATGACAAGCAAAGCAATTAAATGAGAGTTTCACGTACCATGTAAATTGATAATGGAAGCCGAAGGCTGAGGACGCTTTCTTTTTTTTTTTGGTCTCGGCATCGCAGAGAAATGGTCTACGGCATCACTCCCTCTGCTGGTCATTCAGTATAATCTGCAGATGGAAAAGTCCACTGTTAGTCCATTAACAGAACTTGAATATCTCCAAACTAATGCAACACAATAAACAGATTTTTATAATGTGCTAATAATGAGTACTATGGCGTCTGTAACTCTGCGAAAATCCACAGCTCACTACAAACTCAAATCTGACTTTTATTTCCAACCTAGCATACTTCTCTCGATCAAAAGCCAAACTTTGCTACTACTCTCTACACCATTCCAGCACCTATATTAGGACATAAATAAAAAGATCTCAGTGCTAGCCCTGTGACATGGTATCTTTCTCACTGAGAATTTTTAGGTTATGGTACAGCAGTAACTATTAAGTGATCTGATAAGGTTTTGAAAGAAGGCTTATGCTACAGCTAGAGGTAATAATAAAAACTACGAATAACAGATTCTAACATCTTCATTCTTGTGCAACCCTATCAGTTAACCTATAGAGATCTCGAGAATATTATGATCACCCAAACCTTCAAACAAATGCATAAGTCAACTAATGCCTGAGTTTATTCATGTTACCATCTTTGTCTTCACCTGCACATCCTGTCTAGCCTGCTACCCATTTCAATTCCATGAAAAAGGCATCCTATTGCTTGCTCTCATGTCAGATGACACCATGCTGTAGCTTTATGATGTCAGAGCACCTCATGACAAATCGCCCTGGGTGACCATAACACAGGACAATGAGACTTCAGCAAGTCTGCTCTGGTTAACTATCGGTTATTATGACTGCAACGGAAGTAGGAAGTGTAATGGGAAAGTACTCTGCACCATTGAAAGTACTGGGCTCCCCTTTTGAAAGTGGGCTGGAGTGACCAGAACACAGAGTATCTGAAAGAGCACGCCATGTTGAGTATCAGAGCGCCACATACAGAGTGCAGGGAGGCAGGATAAATAAGCTTCCCCCATTTGAAAGTAAGTCAATCGCTCTAACAGAAGACAACTCATTGCAGCCTCAAAGGTGCCAAGAGCCGTCAGATGCTATGAACTCCTTCTAATGACAAGCAAAGCAATTAAATGAGAGTTTCACGTACCATGTAAATTGATAATGGAAGCCGAAGGCTGAGGACGCTTTCTTTTTTTTTTTGGTCTCGGCATCGCAGAGAAATGGTCTACGGCATCACTCCCTCTGCTGGTCATTCAGTATAATCTGCAGATGGAAAAGTCCACTGTTAGTCCATTAACAGAACTTGAATATCTCCAAACTAATGCAACACAATAAACAGATTTTTATAATGTGCTAATAATGAGTACTATGGCGTCTGTAACTCTGCGAAAATCCACAGCTCACTACAAAGTCAAATCTGACTTTTATTTCCAACCTAGCATACTTCTCTCGATCAAAAGCCAAACTTTGCTACTACTCTCTACACCATTCCAGCACCTATATTAGGACATAAATAAAAAGATCTCAGTGCTAGCCCTGTGACATGGTATCTTTCTCACTGAGAATTTTTAGGTTATGGTACAGCAGTAACTATTAAGTGATCTGATAAGGTTTTGAAAGAAGGCTTATGCTACAGCTAGAGGTAATAATAAAAACTACGAATAACAGATTCTAACATCTTCATTCTTGTGCAACCCTATCAGTTAACCTATAGAGATCTCGAGAATATTATGATCACCCAAACCTTCAAACAAATGCATAAGTCAACTAATGCCTGAGTTTATTCATGTTACC
>NW_028187732.1:0-32099 GCF_964204655.1 Triturus cristatus
CGATTTTTGCCAAACCACTGGAAAACCTTCCCAACACCAAACCACACAAGTCCAAACCAAATCCAGCCAAATCGGACCAACCCCAACCCAGCCAGACCAACACAAACCCTTCCAAAACACCAATATTGGCGAAACTGAATCGAGCCCTGAGCCCTAGACTCGGGGAAACCCTAGCAATTCCAACCCTAAGCCCTAGACACCTTCCCAACCCTACCTCCTAACCCTAGACACCTCCCCAACCCTACCTCCTAACCCTACACACTCCTCTGAACCCTAAACACCTAACCGCAACGACGCACACTCCCCTAAACCCTAGAAACAAGCCTCAACCCTACCCTCATACCCTAGTCCCCAGCCTTAAACCCTATTCCCAAGCCCCAAACCCTAGTCCGGAGCCCTAAAGACCCGTCCTGAGCCCTAAGCCCTACGTCCCAGCTCTAAGCCCTAACATCCCAGCCCTAAACCCTAAAGCCTAGTCTTACACACGAACCCTAAACCCTAGTCTCCAGTCCTACAAACTACCCTCCTTCCCTGCCCTAAACCCTGAAACCCAGTCCCGAACCCTAAAGCCTGGCCCTAAGCCCTAATCCCCGAGCCTGCAGCCCTAGCCCGCAGCCCTAAGCCCTAGCAGGGAGCCCCGAACCCTAAAGCCTGGCCCTAAGCCCTAATCCCCAGCCCTAAAACACAAGCCTTCCACCCTCACTCTCACCCCTAAACACTCACAACAACCCTTCCACCCTTATCCCAATTCCCACACACTTGCCCTGAGCCCTAAACCCTGGAATCCACATATAAGTCGCCCTCTTGTGGCTTTCATCTGCAATAACGCAGTACCGGCAATGTTAGCCAATGGCACGAAAGTGCACCTTGAAAACAGGCCCAAATTCGCATTTCCCCTCAACCTACGAGCAAACTACTATTTTTCTCAATAACTAGACATTCCCAACATACCTCCCAACCCCTTAAACACATTCCCAAAAATAGGGAACACCCCAAAATACCCTCCCAAACAACCGCATTACCGCGACCTCTGGGCCAGCCAATGTTAGCCAATGGCACGAAAGTACACTTACAAAACAGGCCAAAAGTACCCTTTCCCCTCCACCTACAACCAAACTGCTATTTTTCCCAGAAACTAGACATTCCCAACATTGCTCCCACACCCCTAAACTCCTTCCCAAAAACCTAGAACACCCCAACATACCACCCCAAAAACGTGCATTACCGCGACCTCGCATAAGGCCTAAAGTCGCGTCCAAAATGCACTTTCAAACTAGGCCCAAAACACCCCTTCCCCTCCATGAATTTTCTTCAAAACACTTGCAAACAAAATTAGACTTTCCCACCTCTGATCCCAGCTAACTACATCCACTTGGAACCACCTGGAACACCCTGCAATCGAACCCCAAAAACATGTAAACACTCACATTTAACATGGGCTCCTATGGCAGCTCCTTCCTTCCTCGACTTTCACGAAAAACACCCTTCCCATCGATCGATTCCTCCCAATCTTCCTGCACACCCATGAATTCCCCCTCCCTACCACTCACAGCAGCCCCGTTCCTCTGGAGCAAGTGGAACACCCTTAAAACCACTTCTCCACCACCCCAAAAACGCCCATTGGATAACATGGCGATTCAGGCCATCACTCAAAAAGTGCTTTTTTCGCACTTCCCCTACTTCGATCCTCTTGAAACTCACTGGGACATTAGTTCCAGCGATTATGAAGAATCTCAGCAAGAATTACACAAATCCATCCAGTGGAAGGGGTACGACTTTTGCGGCAAACACGCGCCCCCCGCAAACACGCAAAATCACCCCAAAATCAGCCAAATCTGGATCGATTTTTGCCAAACCACTGGAAAACCTTCCCAACACCAAACCACACAAGTCCAAACCAAATCCAGCCAAATCGGACCAACCCCAACCCAGCCAGACCAACACAAACCCTTCCAAAACACCAATATTGGCGAAACTGAATCGAGCCCTGAGCCCTAGACTCGGGGAAACCCTAGCAATTCCAACCCTAAGCCCTAGACACCTTCCCAACCCTACCTCCTAACCCTAGACACCTCCCCAACCCTACCTCCTAACCCTACACACTCCTCTGAACCCTAAACACCTAACCGCAACGACGCACACTCCCCTAAACCCTAGAAACAAGCCTCAACCCTACCCTCATACCCTAGTCCCCAGCCTTAAACCCTATTCCCAAGCCCCAAACCCTAGTCCGGAGCCCTAAAGACCCGTCCTGAGCCCTAAGCCCTACGTCCCAGCTCTAAGCCCTAACATCCCAGCCCTAAACCCTAAAGCCTAGTCTTACACACGAACCCTAAACCCTAGTCTCCAGTCCTACAAACTACCCTCCTTCCCTGCCCTAAACCCTGAAACCCAGTCCCGAACCCTAAAGCCTGGCCCTAAGCCCTAATCCCCGAGCCTGCAGCCCTAGCCCGCAGCCCTAAGCCCTAGCAGGGAGCCCCGAACCCTAAAGCCTGGCCCTAAGCCCTAATCCCCAGCCCTAAAACACAAGCCTTCCACCCTCACTCTCACCCCTAAACACTCACAACAACCCTTCCACCCTTATCCCAATTCCCACACACTTGCCCTGAGCCCTAAACCCTGGAATCCACATATAAGTCGCCCTCTTGTGGCTTTCATCTGCAATAACGCAGTACCGGCAATGTTAGCCAATGGCACGAAAGTGCACCTTGAAAACAGGCCCAAATTCGCATTTCCCCTCAACCTACGAGCAAACTACTATTTTTCTCAATAACTAGACATTCCCAACATACCTCCCAACCCCTTAAACACATTCCCAAAAATAGGGAACACCCCAAAATACCCTCCCAAACAACCGCATTACCGCGACCTCTGGGCCAGCCAATGTTAGCCAATGGCACGAAAGTACACTTACAAAACAGGCCAAAAGTACCCTTTCCCCTCCACCTACAACCAAACTGCTATTTTTCCCAGAAACTAGACATTCCCAACATTGCTCCCACACCCCTAAACTCCTTCCCAAAAACCTAGAACACCCCAACATACCACCCCAAAAACGTGCATTACCGCGACCTCGCATAAGGCCTAAAGTCGCGTCCAAAATGCACTTTCAAACTAGGCCCAAAACACCCCTTCCCCTCCATGAATTTTCTTCAAAACACTTGCAAACAAAATTAGACTTTCCCACCTCTGATCCCAGCTAACTACATCCACTTGGAACCACCTGGAACACCCTGCAATCGAACCCCAAAAACATGTAAACACTCACATTTAACATGGGCTCCTATGGCAGCTCCTTCCTTCCTCGACTTTCACGAAAAACACCCTTCCCATCGATCGATTCCTCCCAATCTTCCTGCACACCCATGAATTCCCCCTCCCTACCACTCACAGCAGCCCCGTTCCTCTGGAGCAAGTGGAACACCCTTAAAACCACTTCTCCACCACCCCAAAAACGCCCATTGGATAACATGGCGATTCAGGCCATCACTCAAAAAGTGCTTTTTTCGCACTTCCCCTACTTCGATCCTCTTGAAACTCACTGGGACATTAGTTCCAGCGATTATGAAGAATCTCAGCAAGAATTACACAAATCCATCCAGTGGAAGGGGTACGACTTTTGCGGCAAACACGCGCCCCCCGCAAACACGCAAAATCACCCCAAAATCAGCCAAATCTGGATCGATTTTTGCCAAACCACTGGAAAACCTTCCCAACACCAAACCACACAAGTCCAAACCAAATCCAGCCAAATCGGACCAACCCCAACCCAGCCAGACCAACACAAACCCTTCCAAAACACCAATATTGGCGAAACTGAATCGAGCCCTGAGCCCTAGACTCGGGGAAACCCTAGCAATTCCAACCCTAAGCCCTAGACACCTTCCCAACCCTACCTCCTAACCCTAGACACCTCCCCAACCCTACCTCCTAACCCTACACACTCCTCTGAACCCTAAACACCTAACCGCAACGACGCACACTCCCCTAAACCCTAGAAACAAGCCTCAACCCTACCCTCATACCCTAGTCCCCAGCCTTAAACCCTATTCCCAAGCCCCAAACCCTAGTCCGGAGCCCTAAAGACCCGTCCTGAGCCCTAAGCCCTACGTCCCAGCTCTAAGCCCTAACATCCCAGCCCTAAACCCTAAAGCCTAGTCTTACACACGAACCCTAAACCCTAGTCTCCAGTCCTACAAACTACCCTCCTTCCCTGCCCTAAACCCTGAAACCCAGTCCCGAACCCTAAAGCCTGGCCCTAAGCCCTAATCCCCGAGCCTGCAGCCCTAGCCCGCAGCCCTAAGCCCTAGCAGGGAGCCCCGAACCCTAAAGCCTGGCCCTAAGCCCTAATCCCCAGCCCTAAAACACAAGCCTTCCACCCTCACTCTCACCCCTAAACACTCACAACAACCCTTCCACCCTTATCCCAATTCCCACACACTTGCCCTGAGCCCTAAACCCTGGAATCCACATATAAGTCGCCCTCTTGTGGCTTTCATCTGCAATAACGCAGTACCGGCAATGTTAGCCAATGGCACGAAAGTGCACCTTGAAAACAGGCCCAAATTCGCATTTCCCCTCAACCTACGAGCAAACTACTATTTTTCTCAATAACTAGACATTCCCAACATACCTCCCAACCCCTTAAACACATTCCCAAAAATAGGGAACACCCCAAAATACCCTCCCAAACAACCGCATTACCGCGACCTCTGGGCCAGCCAATGTTAGCCAATGGCACGAAAGTACACTTACAAAACAGGCCAAAAGTACCCTTTCCCCTCCACCTACAACCAAACTGCTATTTTTCCCAGAAACTAGACATTCCCAACATTGCTCCCACACCCCTAAACTCCTTCCCAAAAACCTAGAACACCCCAACATACCACCCCAAAAACGTGCATTACCGCGACCTCGCATAAGGCCTAAAGTCGCGTCCAAAATGCACTTTCAAACTAGGCCCAAAACACCCCTTCCCCTCCATGAATTTTCTTCAAAACACTTGCAAACAAAATTAGACTTTCCCACCTCTGATCCCAGCTAACTACATCCACTTGGAACCACCTGGAACACCCTGCAATCGAACCCCAAAAACATGTAAACACTCACATTTAACATGGGCTCCTATGGCAGCTCCTTCCTTCCTCGACTTTCACGAAAAACACCCTTCCCATCGATCGATTCCTCCCAATCTTCCTGCACACCCATGAATTCCCCCTCCCTACCACTCACAGCAGCCCCGTTCCTCTGGAGCAAGTGGAACACCCTTAAAACCACTTCTCCACCACCCCAAAAACGCCCATTGGATAACATGGCGATTCAGGCCATCACTCAAAAAGTGCTTTTTTCGCACTTCCCCTACTTCGATCCTCTTGAAACTCACTGGGACATTAGTTCCAGCGATTATGAAGAATCTCAGCAAGAATTACACAAATCCATCCAGTGGAAGGGGTACGACTTTTGCGGCAAACACGCGCCCCCCGCAAACACGCAAAATCACCCCAAAATCAGCCAAATCTGGATCGATTTTTGCCAAACCACTGGAAAACCTTCCCAACACCAAACCACACAAGTCCAAACCAAATCCAGCCAAATCGGACCAACCCCAACCCAGCCAGACCAACACAAACCCTTCCAAAACACCAATATTGGCGAAACTGAATCGAGCCCTGAGCCCTAGACTCGGGGAAACCCTAGCAATTCCAACCCTAAGCCCTAGACACCTTCCCAACCCTACCTCCTAACCCTAGACACCTCCCCAACCCTACCTCCTAACCCTACACACTCCTCTGAACCCTAAACACCTAACCGCAACGACGCACACTCCCCTAAACCCTAGAAACAAGCCTCAACCCTACCCTCATACCCTAGTCCCCAGCCTTAAACCCTATTCCCAAGCCCCAAACCCTAGTCCGGAGCCCTAAAGACCCGTCCTGAGCCCTAAGCCCTACGTCCCAGCTCTAAGCCCTAACATCCCAGCCCTAAACCCTAAAGCCTAGTCTTACACACGAACCCTAAACCCTAGTCTCCAGTCCTACAAACTACCCTCCTTCCCTGCCCTAAACCCTGAAACCCAGTCCCGAACCCTAAAGCCTGGCCCTAAGCCCTAATCCCCGAGCCTGCAGCCCTAGCCCGCAGCCCTAAGCCCTAGCAGGGAGCCCCGAACCCTAAAGCCTGGCCCTAAGCCCTAATCCCCAGCCCTAAAACACAAGCCTTCCACCCTCACTCTCACCCCTAAACACTCACAACAACCCTTCCACCCTTATCCCAATTCCCACACACTTGCCCTGAGCCCTAAACCCTGGAATCCACATATAAGTCGCCCTCTTGTGGCTTTCATCTGCAATAACGCAGTACCGGCAATGTTAGCCAATGGCACGAAAGTGCACCTTGAAAACAGGCCCAAATTCGCATTTCCCCTCAACCTACGAGCAAACTACTATTTTTCTCAATAACTAGACATTCCCAACATACCTCCCAACCCCTTAAACACATTCCCAAAAATAGGGAACACCCCAAAATACCCTCCCAAACAACCGCATTACCGCGACCTCTGGGCCAGCCAATGTTAGCCAATGGCACGAAAGTACACTTACAAAACAGGCCAAAAGTACCCTTTCCCCTCCACCTACAACCAAACTGCTATTTTTCCCAGAAACTAGACATTCCCAACATTGCTCCCACACCCCTAAACTCCTTCCCAAAAACCTAGAACACCCCAACATACCACCCCAAAAACGTGCATTACCGCGACCTCGCATAAGGCCTAAAGTCGCGTCCAAAATGCACTTTCAAACTAGGCCCAAAACACCCCTTCCCCTCCATGAATTTTCTTCAAAACACTTGCAAACAAAATTAGACTTTCCCACCTCTGATCCCAGCTAACTACATCCACTTGGAACCACCTGGAACACCCTGCAATCGAACCCCAAAAACATGTAAACACTCACATTTAACATGGGCTCCTATGGCAGCTCCTTCCTTCCTCGACTTTCACGAAAAACACCCTTCCCATCGATCGATTCCTCCCAATCTTCCTGCACACCCATGAATTCCCCCTCCCTACCACTCACAGCAGCCCCGTTCCTCTGGAGCAAGTGGAACACCCTTAAAACCACTTCTCCACCACCCCAAAAACGCCCATTGGATAACATGGCGATTCAGGCCATCACTCAAAAAGTGCTTTTTTCGCACTTCCCCTACTTCGATCCTCTTGAAACTCACTGGGACATTAGTTCCAGCGATTATGAAGAATCTCAGCAAGAATTACACAAATCCATCCAGTGGAAGGGGTACGACTTTTGCGGCAAACACGCGCCCCCCGCAAACACGCAAAATCACCCCAAAATCAGCCAAATCTGGATCGATTTTTGCCAAACCACTGGAAAACCTTCCCAACACCAAACCACACAAGTCCAAACCAAATCCAGCCAAATCGGACCAACCCCAACCCAGCCAGACCAACACAAACCCTTCCAAAACACCAATATTGGCGAAACTGAATCGAGCCCTGAGCCCTAGACTCGGGGAAACCCTAGCAATTCCAACCCTAAGCCCTAGACACCTTCCCAACCCTACCTCCTAACCCTAGACACCTCCCCAACCCTACCTCCTAACCCTACACACTCCTCTGAACCCTAAACACCTAACCGCAACGACGCACACTCCCCTAAACCCTAGAAACAAGCCTCAACCCTACCCTCATACCCTAGTCCCCAGCCTTAAACCCTATTCCCAAGCCCCAAACCCTAGTCCGGAGCCCTAAAGACCCGTCCTGAGCCCTAAGCCCTACGTCCCAGCTCTAAGCCCTAACATCCCAGCCCTAAACCCTAAAGCCTAGTCTTACACACGAACCCTAAACCCTAGTCTCCAGTCCTACAAACTACCCTCCTTCCCTGCCCTAAACCCTGAAACCCAGTCCCGAACCCTAAAGCCTGGCCCTAAGCCCTAATCCCCGAGCCTGCAGCCCTAGCCCGCAGCCCTAAGCCCTAGCAGGGAGCCCCGAACCCTAAAGCCTGGCCCTAAGCCCTAATCCCCAGCCCTAAAACACAAGCCTTCCACCCTCACTCTCACCCCTAAACACTCACAACAACCCTTCCACCCTTATCCCAATTCCCACACACTTGCCCTGAGCCCTAAACCCTGGAATCCACATATAAGTCGCCCTCTTGTGGCTTTCATCTGCAATAACGCAGTACCGGCAATGTTAGCCAATGGCACGAAAGTGCACCTTGAAAACAGGCCCAAATTCGCATTTCCCCTCAACCTACGAGCAAACTACTATTTTTCTCAATAACTAGACATTCCCAACATACCTCCCAACCCCTTAAACACATTCCCAAAAATAGGGAACACCCCAAAATACCCTCCCAAACAACCGCATTACCGCGACCTCTGGGCCAGCCAATGTTAGCCAATGGCACGAAAGTACACTTACAAAACAGGCCAAAAGTACCCTTTCCCCTCCACCTACAACCAAACTGCTATTTTTCCCAGAAACTAGACATTCCCAACATTGCTCCCACACCCCTAAACTCCTTCCCAAAAACCTAGAACACCCCAACATACCACCCCAAAAACGTGCATTACCGCGACCTCGCATAAGGCCTAAAGTCGCGTCCAAAATGCACTTTCAAACTAGGCCCAAAACACCCCTTCCCCTCCATGAATTTTCTTCAAAACACTTGCAAACAAAATTAGACTTTCCCACCTCTGATCCCAGCTAACTACATCCACTTGGAACCACCTGGAACACCCTGCAATCGAACCCCAAAAACATGTAAACACTCACATTTAACATGGGCTCCTATGGCAGCTCCTTCCTTCCTCGACTTTCACGAAAAACACCCTTCCCATCGATCGATTCCTCCCAATCTTCCTGCACACCCATGAATTCCCCCTCCCTACCACTCACAGCAGCCCCGTTCCTCTGGAGCAAGTGGAACACCCTTAAAACCACTTCTCCACCACCCCAAAAACGCCCATTGGATAACATGGCGATTCAGGCCATCACTCAAAAAGTGCTTTTTTCGCACTTCCCCTACTTCGATCCTCTTGAAACTCACTGGGACATTAGTTCCAGCGATTATGAAGAATCTCAGCAAGAATTACACAAATCCATCCAGTGGAAGGGGTACGACTTTTGCGGCAAACACGCGCCCCCCGCAAACACGCAAAATCACCCCAAAATCAGCCAAATCTGGATCGATTTTTGCCAAACCACTGGAAAACCTTCCCAACACCAAACCACACAAGTCCAAACCAAATCCAGCCAAATCGGACCAACCCCAACCCAGCCAGACCAACACAAACCCTTCCAAAACACCAATATTGGCGAAACTGAATCGAGCCCTGAGCCCTAGACTCGGGGAAACCCTAGCAATTCCAACCCTAAGCCCTAGACACCTTCCCAACCCTACCTCCTAACCCTAGACACCTCCCCAACCCTACCTCCTAACCCTACACACTCCTCTGAACCCTAAACACCTAACCGCAACGACGCACACTCCCCTAAACCCTAGAAACAAGCCTCAACCCTACCCTCATACCCTAGTCCCCAGCCTTAAACCCTATTCCCAAGCCCCAAACCCTAGTCCGGAGCCCTAAAGACCCGTCCTGAGCCCTAAGCCCTACGTCCCAGCTCTAAGCCCTAACATCCCAGCCCTAAACCCTAAAGCCTAGTCTTACACACGAACCCTAAACCCTAGTCTCCAGTCCTACAAACTACCCTCCTTCCCTGCCCTAAACCCTGAAACCCAGTCCCGAACCCTAAAGCCTGGCCCTAAGCCCTAATCCCCGAGCCTGCAGCCCTAGCCCGCAGCCCTAAGCCCTAGCAGGGAGCCCCGAACCCTAAAGCCTGGCCCTAAGCCCTAATCCCCAGCCCTAAAACACAAGCCTTCCACCCTCACTCTCACCCCTAAACACTCACAACAACCCTTCCACCCTTATCCCAATTCCCACACACTTGCCCTGAGCCCTAAACCCTGGAATCCACATATAAGTCGCCCTCTTGTGGCTTTCATCTGCAATAACGCAGTACCGGCAATGTTAGCCAATGGCACGAAAGTGCACCTTGAAAACAGGCCCAAATTCGCATTTCCCCTCAACCTACGAGCAAACTATATTTTTCTCAATAACTAGACATTCCCAACATACCTCCCAACCCCTTAAACACATTCCCAAAAATAGGGAACACCCCAAAATACCCTCCCAAACAACCGCATTACCGCGACCTCTGGGCCAGCCAATGTTAGCCAATGGCACGAAAGTACACTTACAAAACAGGCCAAAAGTACCCTTTCCCCTCCACCTACAACCAAACTGCTATTTTTCCCAGAAACTAGACATTCCCAACATTGCTCCCACACCCCTAAACTCCTTCCCAAAAACCTAGAACACCCCAACATACCACCCCAAAAACGTGCATTACCGCGACCTCGCATAAGGCCTAAAGTCGCGTCCAAAATGCACTTTCAAACTAGGCCCAAAACACCCCTTCCCCTCCATGAATTTTCTTCAAAACACTTGCAAACAAAATTAGACTTTCCCACCTCTGATCCCAGCTAACTACATCCACTTGGAACCACCTGGAACACCCTGCAATCGAACCCCAAAAACATGTAAACACTCACATTTAACATGGGCTCCTATGGCAGCTCCTTCCTTCCTCGACTTTCACGAAAAACACCCTTCCCATCGATCGATTCCTCCCAATCTTCCTGCACACCCATGAATTCCCCCTCCCTACCACTCACAGCAGCCCCGTTCCTCTGGAGCAAGTGGAACACCCTTAAAACCACTTCTCCACCACCCCAAAAACGCCCATTGGATAACATGGCGATTCAGGCCATCACTCAAAAAGTGCTTTTTTCGCACTTCCCCTACTTCGATCCTCTTGAAACTCACTGGGACATTAGTTCCAGCGATTATGAAGAATCTCAGCAAGAATTACACAAATCCATCCAGTGGAAGGGGTACGACTTTTGCGGCAAACACGCGCCCCCCGCAAACACGCAAAATCACCCCAAAATCAGCCAAATCTGGATCGATTTTTGCCAAACCACTGGAAAACCTTCCCAACACCAAACCACACAAGTCCAAACCAAATCCAGCCAAATCGGACCAACCCCAACCCAGCCAGACCAACACAAACCCTTCCAAAACACCAATATTGGCGAAACTGAATCGAGCCCTGAGCCCTAGACTCGGGGAAACCCTAGCAATTCCAACCCTAAGCCCTAGACACCTTCCCAACCCTACCTCCTAACCCTAGACACCTCCCCAACCCTACCTCCTAACCCTACACACTCCTCTGAACCCTAAACACCTAACCGCAACGACGCACACTCCCCTAAACCCTAGAAACAAGCCTCAACCCTACCCTCATACCCTAGTCCCCAGCCTTAAACCCTATTCCCAAGCCCCAAACCCTAGTCCGGAGCCCTAAAGACCCGTCCTGAGCCCTAAGCCCTACGTCCCAGCTCTAAGCCCTAACATCCCAGCCCTAAACCCTAAAGCCTAGTCTTACACACGAACCCTAAACCCTAGTCTCCAGTCCTACAAACTACCCTCCTTCCCTGCCCTAAACCCTGAAACCCAGTCCCGAACCCTAAAGCCTGGCCCTAAGCCCTAATCCCCGAGCCTGCAGCCCTAGCCCGCAGCCCTAAGCCCTAGCAGGGAGCCCCGAACCCTAAAGCCTGGCCCTAAGCCCTAATCCCCAGCCCTAAAACACAAGCCTTCCACCCTCACTCTCACCCCTAAACACTCACAACAACCCTTCCACCCTTATCCCAATTCCCACACACTTGCCCTGAGCCCTAAACCCTGGAATCCACATATAAGTCGCCCTCTTGTGGCTTTCATCTGCAATAACGCAGTACCGGCAATGTTAGCCAATGGCACGAAAGTGCACCTTGAAAACAGGCCCAAATTCGCATTTCCCCTCAACCTACGAGCAAACTACTATTTTTCTCAATAACTAGACATTCCCAACATACCTCCCAACCCCTTAAACACATTCCCAAAAATAGGGAACACCCCAAAATACCCTCCCAAACAACCGCATTACCGCGACCTCTGGGCCAGCCAATGTTAGCCAATGGCACGAAAGTACACTTACAAAACAGGCCAAAAGTACCCTTTCCCCTCCACCTACAACCAAACTGCTATTTTTCCCAGAAACTAGACATTCCCAACATTGCTCCCACACCCCTAAACTCCTTCCCAAAAACCTAGAACACCCCAACATACCACCCCAAAAACGTGCATTACCGCGACCTCGCATAAGGCCTAAAGTCGCGTCCAAAATGCACTTTCAAACTAGGCCCAAAACACCCCTTCCCCTCCATGAATTTTCTTCAAAACACTTGCAAACAAAATTAGACTTTCCCACCTCTGATCCCAGCTAACTACATCCACTTGGAACCACCTGGAACACCCTGCAATCGAACCCCAAAAACATGTAAACACTCACATTTAACATGGGCTCCTATGGCAGCTCCTTCCTTCCTCGACTTTCACGAAAAACACCCTTCCCATCGATCGATTCCTCCCAATCTTCCTGCACACCCATGAATTCCCCCTCCCTACCACTCACAGCAGCCCCGTTCCTCTGGAGCAAGTGGAACACCCTTAAAACCACTTCTCCACCACCCCAAAAACGCCCATTGGATAACATGGCGATTCAGGCCATCACTCAAAAAGTGCTTTTTTCGCACTTCCCCTACTTCGATCCTCTTGAAACTCACTGGGACATTAGTTCCAGCGATTATGAAGAATCTCAGCAAGAATTACACAAATCCATCCAGTGGAAGGGGTACGACTTTTGCGGCAAACACGCGCCCCCCGCAAACACGCAAAATCACCCCAAAATCAGCCAAATCTGGATCGATTTTTGCCAAACCACTGGAAAACCTTCCCAACACCAAACCACACAAGTCCAAACCAAATCCAGCCAAATCGGACCAACCCCAACCCAGCCAGACCAACACAAACCCTTCCAAAACACCAATATTGGCGAAACTGAATCGAGCCCTGAGCCCTAGACTCGGGGAAACCCTAGCAATTCCAACCCTAAGCCCTAGACACCTTCCCAACCCTACCTCCTAACCCTAGACACCTCCCCAACCCTACCTCCTAACCCTACACACTCCTCTGAACCCTAAACACCTAACCGCAACGACGCACACTCCCCTAAACCCTAGAAACAAGCCTCAACCCTACCCTCATACCCTAGTCCCCAGCCTTAAACCCTATTCCCAAGCCCCAAACCCTAGTCCGGAGCCCTAAAGACCCGTCCTGAGCCCTAAGCCCTACGTCCCAGCTCTAAGCCCTAACATCCCAGCCCTAAACCCTAAAGCCTAGTCTTACACACGAACCCTAAACCCTAGTCTCCAGTCCTACAAACTACCCTCCTTCCCTGCCCTAAACCCTGAAACCCAGTCCCGAACCCTAAAGCCTGGCCCTAAGCCCTAATCCCCGAGCCTGCAGCCCTAGCCCGCAGCCCTAAGCCCTAGCAGGGAGCCCCGAACCCTAAAGCCTGGCCCTAAGCCCTAATCCCCAGCCCTAAAACACAAGCCTTCCACCCTCACTCTCACCCCTAAACACTCACAACAACCCTTCCACCCTTATCCCAATTCCCACACACTTGCCCTGAGCCCTAAACCCTGGAATCCACATATAAGTCGCCCTCTTGTGGCTTTCATCTGCAATAACGCAGTACCGGCAATGTTAGCCAATGGCACGAAAGTGCACCTTGAAAACAGGCCCAAATTCGCATTTCCCCTCAACCTACGAGCAAACTACTATTTTTCTCAATAACTAGACATTCCCAACATACCTCCCAACCCCTTAAACACATTCCCAAAAATAGGGAACACCCCAAAATACCCTCCCAAACAACCGCATTACCGCGACCTCTGGGCCAGCCAATGTTAGCCAATGGCACGAAAGTACACTTACAAAACAGGCCAAAAGTACCCTTTCCCCTCCACCTACAACCAAACTGCTATTTTTCCCAGAAACTAGACATTCCCAACATTGCTCCCACACCCCTAAACTCCTTCCCAAAAACCTAGAACACCCCAACATACCACCCCAAAAACGTGCATTACCGCGACCTCGCATAAGGCCTAAAGTCGCGTCCAAAATGCACTTTCAAACTAGGCCCAAAACACCCCTTCCCCTCCATGAATTTTCTTCAAAACACTTGCAAACAAAATTAGACTTTCCCACCTCTGATCCCAGCTAACTACATCCACTTGGAACCACCTGGAACACCCTGCAATCGAACCCCAAAAACATGTAAACACTCACATTTAACATGGGCTCCTATGGCAGCTCCTTCCTTCCTCGACTTTCACGAAAAACACCCTTCCCATCGATCGATTCCTCCCAATCTTCCTGCACACCCATGAATTCCCCCTCCCTACCACTCACAGCAGCCCCGTTCCTCTGGAGCAAGTGGAACACCCTTAAAACCACTTCTCCACCACCCCAAAAACGCCCATTGGATAACATGGCGATTCAGGCCATCACTCAAAAAGTGCTTTTTTCGCACTTCCCCTACTTCGATCCTCTTGAAACTCACTGGGACATTAGTTCCAGCGATTATGAAGAATCTCAGCAAGAATTACACAAATCCATCCAGTGGAAGGGGTACGACTTTTGCGGCAAACACGCGCCCCCCGCAAACACGCAAAATCACCCCAAAATCAGCCAAATCTGGATCGATTTTTGCCAAACCACTGGAAAACCTTCCCAACACCAAACCACACAAGTCCAAACCAAATCCAGCCAAATCGGACCAACCCCAACCCAGCCAGACCAACACAAACCCTTCCAAAACACCAATATTGGCGAAACTGAATCGAGCCCTGAGCCCTAGACTCGGGGAAACCCTAGCAATTCCAACCCTAAGCCCTAGACACCTTCCCAACCCTACCTCCTAACCCTAGACACCTCCCCAACCCTACCTCCTAACCCTACACACTCCTCTGAACCCTAAACACCTAACCGCAACGACGCACACTCCCCTAAACCCTAGAAACAAGCCTCAACCCTACCCTCATACCCTAGTCCCCAGCCTTAAACCCTATTCCCAAGCCCCAAACCCTAGTCCGGAGCCCTAAAGACCCGTCCTGAGCCCTAAGCCCTACGTCCCA
Organism: Triturus cristatus; assembly: GCF_964204655.1. Lineage (NCBI taxonomy): Eukaryota > Metazoa > Chordata > Amphibia > Caudata > Salamandridae > Triturus > Triturus cristatus. Next base: position 15,162 of record NW_028187732.1, read on the forward strand.
GCTCTAAGCCCTAACATCCCAGCCCTAAACCCTAAAGCCTAGTCTTACACACGAACCCTAAACCCTAGTCTCCAGTCCTACAAACTACCCTCCTTCCCTGCCCTAAACCCTGAAACCCAGTCCCGAACCCTAAAGCCTGGCCCTAAGCCCTAATCCCCGAGCCTGCAGCCCTAGCCCGCAGCCCTAAGCCCTAGCAGGGAGCCCCGAACCCTAAAGCCTGGCCCTAAGCCCTAATCCCCAGCCCTAAAACACAAGCCTTCCACCCTCACTCTCACCCCTAAACACTCACAACAACCCTTCCACCCTTATCCCAATTCCCACACACTTGCCCTGAGCCCTAAACCCTGGAATCCACATATAAGTCGCCCTCTTGTGGCTTTCATCTGCAATAACGCAGTACCGGCAATGTTAGCCAATGGCACGAAAGTGCACCTTGAAAACAGGCCCAAATTCGCATTTCCCCTCAACCTACGAGCAAACTACTATTTTTCTCAATAACTAGACATTCCCAACATACCTCCCAACCCCTTAAACACATTCCCAAAAATAGGGAACACCCCAAAATACCCTCCCAAACAACCGCATTACCGCGACCTCTGGGCCAGCCAATGTTAGCCAATGGCACGAAAGTACACTTACAAAACAGGCCAAAAGTACCCTTTCCCCTCCACCTACAACCAAACTGCTATTTTTCCCAGAAACTAGACATTCCCAACATTGCTCCCACACCCCTAAACTCCTTCCCAAAAACCTAGAACACCCCAACATACCACCCCAAAAACGTGCATTACCGCGACCTCGCATAAGGCCTAAAGTCGCGTCCAAAATGCACTTTCAAACTAGGCCCAAAACACCCCTTCCCCTCCATGAATTTTCTTCAAAACACTTGCAAACAAAATTAGACTTTCCCACCTCTGATCCCAGCTAACTACATCCACTTGGAACCACCTGGAACACCCTGCAATCGAACCCCAAAAACATGTAAACACTCACATTTAACATGGGCTCCTATGGCAGCTCCTTCCTTCCTCGACTTTCACGAAAAACACCCTTCCCATCGATCGATTCCTCCCAATCTTCCTGCACACCCATGAATTCCCCCTCCCTACCACTCACAGCAGCCCCGTTCCTCTGGAGCAAGTGGAACACCCTTAAAACCACTTCTCCACCACCCCAAAAACGCCCATTGGATAACATGGCGATTCAGGCCATCACTCAAAAAGTGCTTTTTTCGCACTTCCCCTACTTCGATCCTCTTGAAACTCACTGGGACATTAGTTCCAGCGATTATGAAGAATCTCAGCAAGAATTACACAAATCCATCCAGTGGAAGGGGTACGACTTTTGCGGCAAACACGCGCCCCCCGCAAACACGCAAAATCACCCCAAAATCAGCCAAATCTGGATCGATTTTTGCCAAACCACTGGAAAACCTTCCCAACACCAAACCACACAAGTCCAAACCAAATCCAGCCAAATCGGACCAACCCCAACCCAGCCAGACCAACACAAACCCTTCCAAAACACCAATATTGGCGAAACTGAATCGAGCCCTGAGCCCTAGACTCGGGGAAACCCTAGCAATTCCAACCCTAAGCCCTAGACACCTTCCCAACCCTACCTCCTAACCCTAGACACCTCCCCAACCCTACCTCCTAACCCTACACACTCCTCTGAACCCTAAACACCTAACCGCAACGACGCACACTCCCCTAAACCCTAGAAACAAGCCTCAACCCTACCCTCATACCCTAGTCCCCAGCCTTAAACCCTATTCCCAAGCCCCAAACCCTAGTCCGGAGCCCTAAAGACCCGTCCTGAGCCCTAAGCCCTACGTCCCAGCTCTAAGCCCTAACATCCCAGCCCTAAACCCTAAAGCCTAGTCTTACACACGAACCCTAAACCCTAGTCTCCAGTCCTACAAACTACCCTCCTTCCCTGCCCTAAACCCTGAAACCCAGTCCCGAACCCTAAAGCCTGGCCCTAAGCCCTAATCCCCGAGCCTGCAGCCCTAGCCCGCAGCCCTAAGCCCTAGCAGGGAGCCCCGAACCCTAAAGCCTGGCCCTAAGCCCTAATCCCCAGCCCTAAAACACAAGCCTTCCACCCTCACTCTCACCCCTAAACACTCACAACAACCCTTCCACCCTTATCCCAATTCCCACACACTTGCCCTGAGCCCTAAACCCTGGAATCCACATATAAGTCGCCCTCTTGTGGCTTTCATCTGCAATAACGCAGTACCGGCAATGTTAGCCAATGGCACGAAAGTGCACCTTGAAAACAGGCCCAAATTCGCATTTCCCCTCAACCTACGAGCAAACTACTATTTTTCTCAATAACTAGACATTCCCAACATACCTCCCAACCCCTTAAACACATTCCCAAAAATAGGGAACACCCCAAAATACCCTCCCAAACAACCGCATTACCGCGACCTCTGGGCCAGCCAATGTTAGCCAATGGCACGAAAGTACACTTACAAAACAGGCCAAAAGTACCCTTTCCCCTCCACCTACAACCAAACTGCTATTTTTCCCAGAAACTAGACATTCCCAACATTGCTCCCACACCCCTAAACTCCTTCCCAAAAACCTAGAACACCCCAACATACCACCCCAAAAACGTGCATTACCGCGACCTCGCATAAGGCCTAAAGTCGCGTCCAAAATGCACTTTCAAACTAGGCCCAAAACACCCCTTCCCCTCCATGAATTTTCTTCAAAACACTTGCAAACAAAATTAGACTTTCCCACCTCTGATCCCAGCTAACTACATCCACTTGGAACCACCTGGAACACCCTGCAATCGAACCCCAAAAACATGTAAACACTCACATTTAACATGGGCTCCTATGGCAGCTCCTTCCTTCCTCGACTTTCACGAAAAACACCCTTCCCATCGATCGATTCCTCCCAATCTTCCTGCACACCCATGAATTCCCCCTCCCTACCACTCACAGCAGCCCCGTTCCTCTGGAGCAAGTGGAACACCCTTAAAACCACTTCTCCACCACCCCAAAAACGCCCATTGGATAACATGGCGATTCAGGCCATCACTCAAAAAGTGCTTTTTTCGCACTTCCCCTACTTCGATCCTCTTGAAACTCACTGGGACATTAGTTCCAGCGATTATGAAGAATCTCAGCAAGAATTACACAAATCCATCCAGTGGAAGGGGTACGACTTTTGCGGCAAACACGCGCCCCCCGCAAACACGCAAAATCACCCCAAAATCAGCCAAATCTGGATCGATTTTTGCCAAACCACTGGAAAACCTTCCCAACACCAAACCACACAAGTCCAAACCAAATCCAGCCAAATCGGACCAACCCCAACCCAGCCAGACCAACACAAACCCTTCCAAAACACCAATATTGGCGAAACTGAATCGAGCCCTGAGCCCTAGACTCGGGGAAACCCTAGCAATTCCAACCCTAAGCCCTAGACACCTTCCCAACCCTACCTCCTAACCCTAGACACCTCCCCAACCCTACCTCCTAACCCTACACACTCCTCTGAACCCTAAACACCTAACCGCAACGACGCACACTCCCCTAAACCCTAGAAACAAGCCTCAACCCTACCCTCATACCCTAGTCCCCAGCCTTAAACCCTATTCCCAAGCCCCAAACCCTAGTCCGGAGCCCTAAAGACCCGTCCTGAGCCCTAAGCCCTACGTCCCAGCTCTAAGCCCTAACATCCCAGCCCTAAACCCTAAAGCCTAGTCTTACACACGAACCCTAAACCCTAGTCTCCAGTCCTACAAACTACCCTCCTTCCCTGCCCTAAACCCTGAAACCCAGTCCCGAACCCTAAAGCCTGGCCCTAAGCCCTAATCCCCGAGCCTGCAGCCCTAGCCCGCAGCCCTAAGCCCTAGCAGGGAGCCCCGAACCCTAAAGCCTGGCCCTAAGCCCTAATCCCCAGCCCTAAAACACAAGCCTTCCACCCTCACTCTCACCCCTAAACACTCACAACAACCCTTCCACCCTTATCCCAATTCCCACACACTTGCCCTGAGCCCTAAACCCTGGAATCCACATATAAGTCGCCCTCTTGTGGCTTTCATCTGCAATAACGCAGTACCGGCAATGTTAGCCAATGGCACGAAAGTGCACCTTGAAAACAGGCCCAAATTCGCATTTCCCCTCAACCTACGAGCAAACTACTATTTTTCTCAATAACTAGACATTCCCAACATACCTCCCAACCCCTTAAACACATTCCCAAAAATAGGGAACACCCCAAAATACCCTCCCAAACAACCGCATTACCGCGACCTCTGGGCCAGCCAATGTTAGCCAATGGCACGAAAGTACACTTACAAAACAGGCCAAAAGTACCCTTTCCCCTCCACCTACAACCAAACTGCTATTTTTCCCAGAAACTAGACATTCCCAACATTGCTCCCACACCCCTAAACTCCTTCCCAAAAACCTAGAACACCCCAACATACCACCCCAAAAACGTGCATTACCGCGACCTCGCATAAGGCCTAAAGTCGCGTCCAAAATGCACTTTCAAACTAGGCCCAAAACACCCCTTCCCCTCCATGAATTTTCTTCAAAACACTTGCAAACAAAATTAGACTTTCCCACCTCTGATCCCAGCTAACTACATCCACTTGGAACCACCTGGAACACCCTGCAATCGAACCCCAAAAACATGTAAACACTCACATTTAACATGGGCTCCTATGGCAGCTCCTTCCTTCCTCGACTTTCACGAAAAACACCCTTCCCATCGATCGATTCCTCCCAATCTTCCTGCACACCCATGAATTCCCCCTCCCTACCACTCACAGCAGCCCCGTTCCTCTGGAGCAAGTGGAACACCCTTAAAACCACTTCTCCACCACCCCAAAAACGCCCATTGGATAACATGGCGATTCAGGCCATCACTCAAAAAGTGCTTTTTTCGCACTTCCCCTACTTCGATCCTCTTGAAACTCACTGGGACATTAGTTCCAGCGATTATGAAGAATCTCAGCAAGAATTACACAAATCCATCCAGTGGAAGGGGTACGACTTTTGCGGCAAACACGCGCCCCCCGCAAACACGCAAAATCACCCCAAAATCAGCCAAATCTGGATCGATTTTTGCCAAACCACTGGAAAACCTTCCCAACACCAAACCACACAAGTCCAAACCAAATCCAGCCAAATCGGACCAACCCCAACCCAGCCAGACCAACACAAACCCTTCCAAAACACCAATATTGGCGAAACTGAATCGAGCCCTGAGCCCTAGACTCGGGGAAACCCTAGCAATTCCAACCCTAAGCCCTAGACACCTTCCCAACCCTACCTCCTAACCCTAGACACCTCCCCAACCCTACCTCCTAACCCTACACACTCCTCTGAACCCTAAACACCTAACCGCAACGACGCACACTCCCCTAAACCCTAGAAACAAGCCTCAACCCTACCCTCATACCCTAGTCCCCAGCCTTAAACCCTATTCCCAAGCCCCAAACCCTAGTCCGGAGCCCTAAAGACCCGTCCTGAGCCCTAAGCCCTACGTCCCAGCTCTAAGCCCTAACATCCCAGCCCTAAACCCTAAAGCCTAGTCTTACACACGAACCCTAAACCCTAGTCTCCAGTCCTACAAACTACCCTCCTTCCCTGCCCTAAACCCTGAAACCCAGTCCCGAACCCTAAAGCCTGGCCCTAAGCCCTAATCCCCGAGCCTGCAGCCCTAGCCCGCAGCCCTAAGCCCTAGCAGGGAGCCCCGAACCCTAAAGCCTGGCCCTAAGCCCTAATCCCCAGCCCTAAAACACAAGCCTTCCACCCTCACTCTCACCCCTAAACACTCACAACAACCCTTCCACCCTTATCCCAATTCCCACACACTTGCCCTGAGCCCTAAACCCTGGAATCCACATATAAGTCGCCCTCTTGTGGCTTTCATCTGCAATAACGCAGTACCGGCAATGTTAGCCAATGGCACGAAAGTGCACCTTGAAAACAGGCCCAAATTCGCATTTCCCCTCAACCTACGAGCAAACTACTATTTTTCTCAATAACTAGACATTCCCAACATACCTCCCAACCCCTTAAACACATTCCCAAAAATAGGGAACACCCCAAAATACCCTCCCAAACAACCGCATTACCGCGACCTCTGGGCCAGCCAATGTTAGCCAATGGCACGAAAGTACACTTACAAAACAGGCCAAAAGTACCCTTTCCCCTCCACCTACAACCAAACTGCTATTTTTCCCAGAAACTAGACATTCCCAACATTGCTCCCACACCCCTAAACTCCTTCCCAAAAACCTAGAACACCCCAACATACCACCCCAAAAACGTGCATTACCGCGACCTCGCATAAGGCCTAAAGTCGCGTCCAAAATGCACTTTCAAACTAGGCCCAAAACACCCCTTCCCCTCCATGAATTTTCTTCAAAACACTTGCAAACAAAATTAGACTTTCCCACCTCTGATCCCAGCTAACTACATCCACTTGGAACCACCTGGAACACCCTGCAATCGAACCCCAAAAACATGTAAACACTCACATTTAACATGGGCTCCTATGGCAGCTCCTTCCTTCCTCGACTTTCACGAAAAACACCCTTCCCATCGATCGATTCCTCCCAATCTTCCTGCACACCCATGAATTCCCCCTCCCTACCACTCACAGCAGCCCCGTTCCTCTGGAGCAAGTGGAACACCCTTAAAACCACTTCTCCACCACCCCAAAAACGCCCATTGGATAACATGGCGATTCAGGCCATCACTCAAAAAGTGCTTTTTTCGCACTTCCCCTACTTCGATCCTCTTGAAACTCACTGGGACATTAGTTCCAGCGATTATGAAGAATCTCAGCAAGAATTACACAAATCCATCCAGTGGAAGGGGTACGACTTTTGCGGCAAACACGCGCCCCCCGCAAACACGCAAAATCACCCCAAAATCAGCCAAATCTGGATCGATTTTTGCCAAACCACTGGAAAACCTTCCCAACACCAAACCACACAAGTCCAAACCAAATCCAGCCAAATCGGACCAACCCCAACCCAGCCAGACCAACACAAACCCTTCCAAAACACCAATATTGGCGAAACTGAATCGAGCCCTGAGCCCTAGACTCGGGGAAACCCTAGCAATTCCAACCCTAAGCCCTAGACACCTTCCCAACCCTACCTCCTAACCCTAGACACCTCCCCAACCCTACCTCCTAACCCTACACACTCCTCTGAACCCTAAACACCTAACCGCAACGACGCACACTCCCCTAAACCCTAGAAACAAGCCTCAACCCTACCCTCATACCCTAGTCCCCAGCCTTAAACCCTATTCCCAAGCCCCAAACCCTAGTCCGGAGCCCTAAAGACCCGTCCTGAGCCCTAAGCCCTACGTCCCAGCTCTAAGCCCTAACATCCCAGCCCTAAACCCTAAAGCCTAGTCTTACACACGAACCCTAAACCCTAGTCTCCAGTCCTACAAACTACCCTCCTTCCCTGCCCTAAACCCTGAAACCCAGTCCCGAACCCTAAAGCCTGGCCCTAAGCCCTAATCCCCGAGCCTGCAGCCCTAGCCCGCAGCCCTAAGCCCTAGCAGGGAGCCCCGAACCCTAAAGCCTGGCCCTAAGCCCTAATCCCCAGCCCTAAAACACAAGCCTTCCACCCTCACTCTCACCCCTAAACACTCACAACAACCCTTCCACCCTTATCCCAATTCCCACACACTTGCCCTGAGCCCTAAACCCTGGAATCCACATATAAGTCGCCCTCTTGTGGCTTTCATCTGCAATAACGCAGTACCGGCAATGTTAGCCAATGGCACGAAAGTGCACCTTGAAAACAGGCCCAAATTCGCATTTCCCCTCAACCTACGAGCAAACTACTATTTTTCTCAATAACTAGACATTCCCAACATACCTCCCAACCCCTTAAACACATTCCCAAAAATAGGGAACACCCCAAAATACCCTCCCAAACAACCGCATTACCGCGACCTCTGGGCCAGCCAATGTTAGCCAATGGCACGAAAGTACACTTACAAAACAGGCCAAAAGTACCCTTTCCCCTCCACCTACAACCAAACTGCTATTTTTCCCAGAAACTAGACATTCCCAACATTGCTCCCACACCCCTAAACTCCTTCCCAAAAACCTAGAACACCCCAACATACCACCCCAAAAACGTGCATTACCGCGACCTCGCATAAGGCCTAAAGTCGCGTCCAAAATGCACTTTCAAACTAGGCCCAAAACACCCCTTCCCCTCCATGAATTTTCTTCAAAACACTTGCAAACAAAATTAGACTTTCCCACCTCTGATCCCAGCTAACTACATCCACTTGGAACCACCTGGAACACCCTGCAATCGAACCCCAAAAACATGTAAACACTCACATTTAACATGGGCTCCTATGGCAGCTCCTTCCTTCCTCGACTTTCACGAAAAACACCCTTCCCATCGATCGATTCCTCCCAATCTTCCTGCACACCCATGAATTCCCCCTCCCTACCACTCACAGCAGCCCCGTTCCTCTGGAGCAAGTGGAACACCCTTAAAACCACTTCTCCACCACCCCAAAAACGCCCATTGGATAACATGGCGATTCAGGCCATCACTCAAAAAGTGCTTTTTTCGCACTTCCCCTACTTCGATCCTCTTGAAACTCACTGGGACATTAGTTCCAGCGATTATGAAGAATCTCAGCAAGAATTACACAAATCCATCCAGTGGAAGGGGTACGACTTTTGCGGCAAACACGCGCCCCCCGCAAACACGCAAAATCACCCCAAAATCAGCCAAATCTGGATCGATTTTTGCCAAACCACTGGAAAACCTTCCCAACACCAAACCACACAAGTCCAAACCAAATCCAGCCAAATCGGACCAACCCCAACCCAGCCAGACCAACACAAACCCTTCCAAAACACCAATATTGGCGAAACTGAATCGAGCCCTGAGCCCTAGACTCGGGGAAACCCTAGCAATTCCAACCCTAAGCCCTAGACACCTTCCCAACCCTACCTCCTAACCCTAGACACCTCCCCAACCCTACCTCCTAACCCTACACACTCCTCTGAACCCTAAACACCTAACCGCAACGACGCACACTCCCCTAAACCCTAGAAACAAGCCTCAACCCTACCCTCATACCCTAGTCCCCAGCCTTAAACCCTATTCCCAAGCCCCAAACCCTAGTCCGGAGCCCTAAAGACCCGTCCTGAGCCCTAAGCCCTACGTCCCAGCTCTAAGCCCTAACATCCCAGCCCTAAACCCTAAAGCCTAGTCTTACACACGAACCCTAAACCCTAGTCTCCAGTCCTACAAACTACCCTCCTTCCCTGCCCTAAACCCTGAAACCCAGTCCCGAACCCTAAAGCCTGGCCCTAAGCCCTAATCCCCGAGCCTGCAGCCCTAGCCCGCAGCCCTAAGCCCTAGCAGGGAGCCCCGAACCCTAAAGCCTGGCCCTAAGCCCTAATCCCCAGCCCTAAAACACAAGCCTTCCACCCTCACTCTCACCCCTAAACACTCACAACAACCCTTCCACCCTTATCCCAATTCCCACACACTTGCCCTGAGCCCTAAACCCTGGAATCCACATATAAGTCGCCCTCTTGTGGCTTTCATCTGCAATAACGCAGTACCGGCAATGTTAGCCAATGGCACGAAAGTGCACCTTGAAAACAGGCCCAAATTCGCATTTCCCCTCAACCTACGAGCAAACTACTATTTTTCTCAATAACTAGACATTCCCAACATACCTCCCAACCCCTTAAACACATTCCCAAAAATAGGGAACACCCCAAAATACCCTCCCAAACAACCGCATTACCGCGACCTCTGGGCCAGCCAATGTTAGCCAATGGCACGAAAGTACACTTACAAAACAGGCCAAAAGTACCCTTTCCCCTCCACCTACAACCAAACTGCTATTTTTCCCAGAAACTAGACATTCCCAACATTGCTCCCACACCCCTAAACTCCTTCCCAAAAACCTAGAACACCCCAACATACCACCCCAAAAACGTGCATTACCGCGACCTCGCATAAGGCCTAAAGTCGCGTCCAAAATGCACTTTCAAACTAGGCCCAAAACACCCCTTCCCCTCCATGAATTTTCTTCAAAACACTTGCAAACAAAATTAGACTTTCCCACCTCTGATCCCAGCTAACTACATCCACTTGGAACCACCTGGAACACCCTGCAATCGAACCCCAAAAACATGTAAACACTCACATTTAACATGGGCTCCTATGGCAGCTCCTTCCTTCCTCGACTTTCACGAAAAACACCCTTCCCATCGATCGATTCCTCCCAATCTTCCTGCACACCCATGAATTCCCCCTCCCTACCACTCACAGCAGCCCCGTTCCTCTGGAGCAAGTGGAACACCCTTAAAACCACTTCTCCACCACCCCAAAAACGCCCATTGGATAACATGGCGATTCAGGCCATCACTCAAAAAGTGCTTTTTTCGCACTTCCCCTACTTCGATCCTCTTGAAACTCACTGGGACATTAGTTCCAGCGATTATGAAGAATCTCAGCAAGAATTACACAAATCCATCCAGTGGAAGGGGTACGACTTTTGCGGCAAACACGCGCCCCCCGCAAACACGCAAAATCACCCCAAAATCAGCCAAATCTGGATCGATTTTTGCCAAACCACTGGAAAACCTTCCCAACACCAAACCACACAAGTCCAAACCAAATCCAGCCAAATCGGACCAACCCCAACCCAGCCAGACCAACACAAACCCTTCCAAAACACCAATATTGGCGAAACTGAATCGAGCCCTGAGCCCTAGACTCGGGGAAACCCTAGCAATTCCAACCCTAAGCCCTAGACACCTTCCCAACCCTACCTCCTAACCCTAGACACCTCCCCAACCCTACCTCCTAACCCTACACACTCCTCTGAACCCTAAACACCTAACCGCAACGACGCACACTCCCCTAAACCCTAGAAACAAGCCTCAACCCTACCCTCATACCCTAGTCCCCAGCCTTAAACCCTATTCCCAAGCCCCAAACCCTAGTCCGGAGCCCTAAAGACCCGTCCTGAGCCCTAAGCCCTACGTCCCAGCTCTAAGCCCTAACATCCCAGCCCTAAACCCTAAAGCCTAGTCTTACACACGAACCCTAAACCCTAGTCTCCAGTCCTACAAACTACCCTCCTTCCCTGCCCTAAACCCTGAAACCCAGTCCCGAACCCTAAAGCCTGGCCCTAAGCCCTAATCCCCGAGCCTGCAGCCCTAGCCCGCAGCCCTAAGCCCTAGCAGGGAGCCCCGAACCCTAAAGCCTGGCCCTAAGCCCTAATCCCCAGCCCTAAAACACAAGCCTTCCACCCTCACTCTCACCCCTAAACACTCACAACAACCCTTCCACCCTTATCCCAATTCCCACACACTTGCCCTGAGCCCTAAACCCTGGAATCCACATATAAGTCGCCCTCTTGTGGCTTTCATCTGCAATAACGCAGTACCGGCAATGTTAGCCAATGGCACGAAAGTGCACCTTGAAAACAGGCCCAAATTCGCATTTCCCCTCAACCTACGAGCAAACTACTATTTTTCTCAATAACTAGACATTCCCAACATACCTCCCAACCCCTTAAACACATTCCCAAAAATAGGGAACACCCCAAAATACCCTCCCAAACAACCGCATTACCGCGACCTCTGGGCCAGCCAATGTTAGCCAATGGCACGAAAGTACACTTACAAAACAGGCCAAAAGTACCCTTTCCCCTCCACCTACAACCAAACTGCTATTTTTCCCAGAAACTAGACATTCCCAACATTGCTCCCACACCCCTAAACTCCTTCCCAAAAACCTAGAACACCCCAACATACCACCCCAAAAACGTGCATTACCGCGACCTCGCATAAGGCCTAAAGTCGCGTCCAAAATGCACTTTCAAACTAGGCCCAAAACACCCCTTCCCCTCCATGAATTTTCTTCAAAACACTTGCAAACAAAATTAGACTTTCCCACCTCTGATCCCAGCTAACTACATCCACTTGGAACCACCTGGAACACCCTGCAATCGAACCCCAAAAACATGTAAACACTCACATTTAACATGGGCTCCTATGGCAGCTCCTTCCTTCCTCGACTTTCACGAAAAACACCCTTCCCATCGATCGATTCCTCCCAATCTTCCTGCACACCCATGAATTCCCCCTCCCTACCACTCACAGCAGCCCCGTTCCTCTGGAGCAAGTGGAACACCCTTAAAACCACTTCTCCACCACCCCAAAAACGCCCATTGGATAACATGGCGATTCAGGCCATCACTCAAAAAGTGCTTTTTTCGCACTTCCCCTACTTCGATCCTCTTGAAACTCACTGGGACATTAGTTCCAGCGATTATGAAGAATCTCAGCAAGAATTACACAAATCCATCCAGTGGAAGGGGTACGACTTTTGCGGCAAACACGCGCCCCCCGCAAACACGCAAAATCACCCCAAAATCAGCCAAATCTGGATCGATTTTTGCCAAACCACTGGAAAACCTTCCCAACACCAAACCACACAAGTCCAAACCAAATCCAGCCAAATCGGACCAACCCCAACCCAGCCAGACCAACACAAACCCTTCCAAAACACCAATATTGGCGAAACTGAATCGAGCCCTGAGCCCTAGACTCGGGGAAACCCTAGCAATTCCAACCCTAAGCCCTAGACACCTTCCCAACCCTACCTCCTAACCCTAGACACCTCCCCAACCCTACCTCCTAACCCTACACACTCCTCTGAACCCTAAACACCTAACCGCAACGACGCACACTCCCCTAAACCCTAGAAACAAGCCTCAACCCTACCCTCATACCCTAGTCCCCAGCCTTAAACCCTATTCCCAAGCCCCAAACCCTAGTCCGGAGCCCTAAAGACCCGTCCTGAGCCCTAAGCCCTACGTCCCAGCTCTAAGCCCTAACATCCCAGCCCTAAACCCTAAAGCCTAGTCTTACACACGAACCCTAAACCCTAGTCTCCAGTCCTACAAACTACCCTCCTTCCCTGCCCTAAACCCTGAAACCCAGTCCCGAACCCTAAAGCCTGGCCCTAAGCCCTAATCCCCGAGCCTGCAGCCCTAGCCCGCAGCCCTAAGCCCTAGCAGGGAGCCCCGAACCCTAAAGCCTGGCCCTAAGCCCTAATCCCCAGCCCTAAAACACAAGCCTTCCACCCTCACTCTCACCCCTAAACACTCACAACAACCCTTCCACCCTTATCCCAATTCCCACACACTTGCCCTGAGCCCTAAACCCTGGAATCCACATATAAGTCGCCCTCTTGTGGCTTTCATCTGCAATAACGCAGTACCGGCAATGTTAGCCAATGGCACGAAAGTGCACCTTGAAAACAGGCCCAAATTCGCATTTCCCCTCAACCTACGAGCAAACTACTATTTTTCTCAATAACTAGACATTCCCAACATACCTCCCAACCCCTTAAACACATTCCCAAAAATAGGGAACACCCCAAAATACCCTCCCAAACAACCGCATTACCGCGACCTCTGGGCCAGCCAATGTTAGCCAATGGCACGAAAGTACACTTACAAAACAGGCCAAAAGTACCCTTTCCCCTCCACCTACAACCAAACTGCTATTTTTCCCAGAAACTAGACATTCCCAACATTGCTCCCACACCCCTAAACTCCTTCCCAAAAACCTAGAACACCCCAACATACCACCCCAAAAACGTGCATTACCGCGACCTCGCATAAGGCCTAAAGTCGCGTCCAAAATGCACTTTCAAACTAGGCCCAAAACACCCCTTCCCCTCCATGAATTTTCTTCAAAACACTTGCAAACAAAATTAGACTTTCCCACCTCTGATCCCAGCTAACTACATCCACTTGGAACCACCTGGAACACCCTGCAATCGAACCCCAAAAACATGTAAACACTCACATTTAACATGGGCTCCTATGGCAGCTCCTTCCTTCCTCGACTTTCACGAAAAACACCCTTCCCATCGATCGATTCCTCCCAATCTTCCTGCACACCCATGAATTCCCCCTCCCTACCACTCACAGCAGCCCCGTTCCTCTGGAGCAAGTGGAACACCCTTAAAACCACTTCTCCACCACCCCAAAAACGCCCATTGGATAACATGGCGATTCAGGCCATCACTCAAAAAGTGCTTTTTTCGCACTTCCCCTACTTCGATCCTCTTGAAACTCACTGGGACATTAGTTCCAGCGATTATGAAGAATCTCAGCAAGAATTACACAAATCCATCCAGTGGAAGGGGTACGACTTTTGCGGCAAACACGCGCCCCCCGCAAACACGCAAAATCACCCCAAAATCAGCCAAATCTGGATCGATTTTTGCCAAACCACTGGAAAACCTTCCCAACACCAAACCACACAAGTCCAAACCAAATCCAGCCAAATCGGACCAACCCCAACCCAGCCAGACCAACACAAACCCTTCCAAAACACCAATATTGGCGAAACTGAATCGAGCCCTGAGCCCTAGACTCGGGGAAACCCTAGCAATTCCAACCCTAAGCCCTAGACACCTTCCCAACCCTACCTCCTAACCCTAGACACCTCCCCAACCCTACCTCCTAACCCTACACACTCCTCTGAACCCTAAACACCTAACCGCAACGACGCACACTCCCCTAAACCCTAGAAACAAGCCTCAACCCTACCCTCATACCCTAGTCCCCAGCCTTAAACCCTATTCCCAAGCCCCAAACCCTAGTCCGGAGCCCTAAAGACCCGTCCTGAGCCCTAAGCCCTACGTCCCAGCTCTAAGCCCTAACATCCCAGCCCTAAACCCTAAAGCCTAGTCTTACACACGAACCCTAAACCCTAGTCTCCAGTCCTACAAACTACCCTCCTTCCCTGCCCTAAACCCTGAAACCCAGTCCCGAACCCTAAAGCCTGGCCCTAAGCCCTAATCCCCGAGCCTGCAGCCCTAGCCCGCAGCCCTAAGCCCTAGCAGGGAGCCCCGAACCCTAAAGCCTGGCCCTAAGCCCTAATCCCCAGCCCTAAAACACAAGCCTTCCACCCTCACTCTCACCCCTAAACACTCACAACAACCCTTCCACCCTTATCCCAATTCCCACACACTTGCCCTGAGCCCTAAACCCTGGAATCCACATATAAGTCGCCCTCTTGTGGCTTTCATCTGCAATAACGCAGTACCGGCAATGTTAGCCAATGGCACGAAAGTGCACCTTGAAAACAGGCCCAAATTCGCATTTCCCCTCAACCTACGAGCAAACTACTATTTTTCTCAATAACTAGACATTCCCAACATACCTCCCAACCCCTTAAACACATTCCCAAAAATAGGGAACACCCCAAAATACCCTCCCAAACAACCGCATTACCGCGACCTCTGGGCCAGCCAATGTTAGCCAATGGCACGAAAGTACACTTACAAAACAGGCCAAAAGTACCCTTTCCCCTCCACCTACAACCAAACTGCTATTTTTCCCAGAAACTAGACATTCCCAACATTGCTCCCACACCCCTAAACTCCTTCCCAAAAACCTAGAACACCCCAACATACCACCCCAAAAACGTGCATTACCGCGACCTCGCATAAGGCCTAAAGTCGCGTCCAAAATGCACTTTCAAACTAGGCCCAAAACACCCCTTCCCCTCCATGAATTTTCTTCAAAACACTTGCAAACAAAATTAGACTTTCCCACCTCTGATCCCAGCTAACTACATCCACTTGGAACCACCTGGAACACCCTGCAATCGAACCCCAAAAACATGTAAACACTCACATTTAACATGGGCTCCTATGGCAGCTCCTTCCTTCCTCGACTTTCACGAAAAACACCCTTCCCATCGATCGATTCCTCCCAATCTTCCTGCACACCCATGAATTCCCCCTCCCTACCACTCACAGCAGCCCCGTTCCTCTGGAGCAAGTGGAACACCCTTAAAACCACTTCTCCACCACCCCAAAAACGCCCATTGGATAACATGGCGATTCAGGCCATCACTCAAAAAGTGCTTTTTTCGCACTTCCCCTACTTCGATCCTCTTGAAACTCACTGGGACATTAGTTCCAGCGATTATGAAGAATCTCAGCAAGAATTACACAAATCCATCCAGTGGAAGGGGTACGACTTTTGCGGCAAACACGCGCCCCCCGCAAACACGCAAAATCACCCCAAAATCAGCCAAATCTGGATCGATTTTTGCCAAACCACTGGAAAACCTTCCCAACACCAAACCACACAAGTCCAAACCAAATCCAGCCAAATCGGACCAACCCCAACCCAGCCAGACCAACACAAACCCTTCCAAAACACCAATATTGGCGAAACTGAATCGAGCCCTGAGCCCTAGACTCGGGGAAACCCTAGCAATTCCAACCCTAAGCCCTAGACACCTTCCCAACCCTACCTCCTAACCCTAGACACCTCCCCAACCCTACCTCCTAACCCTACACACTCCTCTGAACCCTAAACACCTAACCGCAACGACGCACACTCCCCTAAACCCTAGAAACAAGCCTCAACCCTACCCTCATACCCTAGTCCCCAGCCTTAAACCCTATTCCCAAGCCCCAAACCCTAGTCCGGAGCCCTAAAGACCCGTCCTGAGCCCTAAGCCCTACGTCCCAGCTCTAAGCCCTAACATCCCAGCCCTAAACCCTAAAGCCTAGTCTTACACACGAACCCTAAACCCTAGTCTCCAGTCCTACAAACTACCCTCCTTCCCTGCCCTAAACCCTGAAACCCAGTCCCGAACCCTAAAGCCTGGCCCTAAGCCCTAATCCCCGAGCCTGCAGCCCTAGCCCGCAGCCCTAAGCCCTAGCAGGGAGCCCCGAACCCTAAAGCCTGGCCCTAAGCCCTAATCCCCAGCCCTAAAACACAAGCCTTCCACCCTCACTCTCACCCCTAAACACTCACAACAACCCTTCCACCCTTATCCCAATTCCCACACACTTGCCCTGAGCCCTAAACCCTGGAATCCACATATAAGTCGCCCT